>NC_085047.1:17260923-17481006 GCF_963662255.1 Cinclus cinclus | reverse complement strand
GATTGTTTTAAAGCACTCAGGCTGTCTGAATGACGATCATTCCCAGAACTGTGTAATCACAGCATCTACAATCAAGACTCAACCTGTAAAACTTGGACCAGAGGGAAAATGCTTGGGTCAGGGCTACCACATGCTCTTCTCAAACCAGCACATGCTGGTACAGTGAATGATCAGTGATGCACATGGTGCAAGATTAATTTGTTTCTCACAAAATTAAAACAAACCAGGCAGGCAGTAAGTGACAGCTGACTTCCCAAGTGATTGCCTGCATTTTGACAAGATGCTCCATCCACATGCATGCATTAAAAGCATTTCTTAGATTTGAGTGCTCCAATACACATGCAGTAAATATATTATGTGAATAGCTGAGGCAGAAAAAGGAAGACAATGATTAATTGTGGATTATTGAAAAAGATTTTCTAAACTGGGACCACAGTCAGGTATAATCTCTCTTGTGGGCTGAATTAACTTCCATGCCATATGAACCCGAGTTTTGGCTGCAGTGAGGCTCCTTAGGAAAATAAGGAGATGGAAATGGACTTTGTCTCTTCTGCAGGTTTGAGCTCACCTATAAACCTTTTCCCCTTATTTGTCCTTCCTGATCTGCAGTTGAACTGGGACAATTCCTGGGCCTATCTTCTTGAACTTCACCTCCTTTCCACTGAAACACAGTGTCACTGGGGGCCAATCTGGGAGCAAAGCAGCTTGCACCCCCTCCTTTTGGAAGACTTTACTTTCATCTCCTTTATGTTTCTTGTCATCTTTAACCTCTTTCCCAGGTTTCTATTCTTCAAAATACATGAAGAACTACTTATTACTAGTTTTTAATGAGCTCTTAAATGTTTCATTGATCACAATCAGTTCAGTTTTTAATTTACTGTGAATCTTTCCAGCAACAATGAAGGTGGTGGTGAAGTAAAACAGAGACTTTAAGATTCTTATAAGAACCTTATTCTTCTTCATACCCTCAATTCAGCTGCTATAAATCACTCCTCTTAGTAAACCACAGTGCTGGGAATAGGCTCTCTGGACATTTTGCTTTAGCCTCTGGAGGGTGCAGCAGCAAGGGATGGGGTAGGAGTGTGATGTCTTTGCACTGAGATAATTGCTGAAGTCTCTCAGGTGTCTGATGGAGGAGTTCTGCCACATATGGATGTAGAAAGGAAATCTCAACAGGACCCACTGAGTGGACCAGTGGACTGGGGCTTTTTCTAATACTTTGCTGCAGTAGAAATAGCTCCTTCCCTGGGATTATCTAGGATTTTTGCCAAGTTGCCTCGCTATTTACCCATACCTGTAAACTGTCCTGACCCCTGGCATCATCACACACATTGAGTATGTTCAATAGCTAATTCTGCATTAAGGGTCTGTAACTTCTCTGCCTTTGCTGATGAGGGAATGAGGCTGATGCTGTAGCTCTAAGGATTGTTAATGACATCTCTTGAACCAGAGAGGTCTTGTGTCCTGTGATATAAAATTAAGAAATGTCAAAGAGTAAAATATATTTTACTTCAAGTGTGAAAAAGAAACAGATGAGGCCAAAATTTCAAAGACTGGGTGATACGGAAAGAGTTGGAACACTTAACAATCAGTGACTTTAAATCTTGCTGTCAACAGGTATTAGCAAATTGTACTGATTTAATTCTCTTCCAAGGCTCATTACCATCCAAACGCTACAGGATACAAAGCCTGTGTACATAAAAACATTTTTAATAATTTGAAAAAAATATGCAGGTGTTACACTTCATTATAATTGCACTTTTCAACTGAAAAATGGTGATATCTGGGCCAGAGGTGGCCTGCAGAATCTACAAGTCTATCATTGCTGCAATCTAGCTGTTTATGCAGTGTACTGACAGATAACCACATATTGATTTCCATGGAATGCCACATAATCTAGACAAATACTTGAGTGAGGAGAGAAGCAGCTGCTGCCACATTTTTCTCAGCTGTTGCACTGTGGTATTCTGAGTCCTCAGACCAAGTCCTGTGGTCTGACTTGGTGAATTTAGATTTAGAAAGTCAGATAGCTGAAACATGGTGGGGAGGTGGTCCGTTCTGGCTCATTTCTAGCCTTAAGAAACACACCTGAGCTGCAGACTTGATTTACTTTTTCCAAGTTCCCAACACATCAGCACTTGCCACCTCAGCAAGGCTGAAGTTTAGCTATGTCCAAGTTTAGCCTCTGTCCAAGCTCTGTCCTAAAGAGCTGATAAGATTGGCAGCCTTACCTCCATGAGCTGACATTTTGACCAGAATGTCACCATAGCTGATAATAAAAAGAGTTATTAGACCTAAAGGAAAGGAGCCAGAGCAATTGGCAACTTTTGACATTTTAATTCCATTGATATTCACTTAAGCAAGATGTTTCCAGCTTGTCAGAAACTTGCAAGTCTTCAGAAACTAGGGAGAAACAGTAGTGTGCACAGAGAGTGTTTGAAGTGCTGCTAAGTAATTGGCAAGTTTTTTGTAAATATCACAACAAATCAGAGATAAACCACTTTTCTCTGTGATAGATGAGCACCAGGGAGAACATTTTGGTCCTAAGCCTAGAGATGCTTCTTACCACTTATAAAATACTGCTGCTCTGGATAAAAACAGGCTTTGGGGTAGCGAGTAGAAGAAGAAGCATATCCCACACTAAGGCAAGTTTGAAGATTTGTCTTCTTATCATTAAACTCTGCCATTAGATGTGCAAATGGTGGCCTGCCTGCTCTCCCCAGACTACTAAGCACAAAATGGCTCTTGCTACTTAACTTTTACACAAGAAAATGCATATCAATTAAATAGGTCCCTCAGCAGGCAAATGTGTAAAAACTTAATCCCATACTCACCTTTTTTGATTGTGTGATGAAATGGATAATTTCACATTCAGCTGATAGATAAAGATGTCTTCCTGGGAAGATTTTTATGGCTGCGCCCAACTGAATATGTTGCTTTCTAGAAATCTATCCTTGTAAGGAGAGATATGCTTCCATCCTAGTCTAGGATGAAGAGATTTTAAAGCACAGTAATTTAAGATGTATCCAGGTTGATTTTCTATTTTGAGTGCAGTTTGCTTGCTTCACTGTGATATTTTTCATTTTTACTTTGACATTCCAAGATATTTGATATGCCTTTTCATAATCAGACTTTTGTCGTTGGTATGGTTTTTTTAAAATACTCAACTCTGGATTAAGTGCACATTTGCTTTTTTTGACAAAGATGACAAGGCTGTACCACCATCTCTTCTCAACTTTAGTCTTAGATCACAATAATCCAAACTTAGGTGCTCAGAAGGCATAGTAGTAATAATGACTACTAACAGTTTTCCCTCTGGACAATGTCTTTAGGTACACAGGATAGACAAAACTATCTGCTGAAGGCAATAATTACATGAGCTAAGCATCTGCTTGCTAAAACCAGCCAATTTTTTCTATAATTTGCTTTTCATGTGAGAACACTGAGTGAATCTTCAGGAGATGATGAAAGGAAACACCTTAACTGGTAACAGCTGACACAACCTCAGCAATAGTTCACCCTCCACACGCATTCCTCCTATTTTCACACTGGGGCATTTATATCTAAAAGTACATTTCAAATCACATATCTAGGAGAGGAAAACAGTATTGAATAATGAAAAGAACACCCCATAGAATATGTCTGGTTGCTCTTCACGGTGAGTTAACTGTTTCAGTACAACTCGAAATTCTTCATCTTTTTTCAGCTCAACTTTATGCACTATGAGATATTTTATTTACATTACCCACCTGCTCCTAACTCCCTCTAGTCTCACATCAGATGCTCTGAAATTCCAGTCTCCTGGCTTGTATGCTAATCTTCTACAAGATGCACTCCTTCAGGAATACTCTGTGTTTATAAAGCAAACCCTTTCACAATATTTTCCTAAGGTGTTCAAAAGAGGGGGAAAATTACACCCAGCACAAGAAACTTAAATTGATGCAAGACACAATTCATTTGATGAAATCTCTACACTGTATTCAGAGGGGCTACTCAGATGGAGACACCTGGTCTAATGACCCTAGGTCTACATTACAGCTAAGTGAAGACCTTGCTTTCTCTGAGCTCTGCCAGAGCAGAAGCAAATGTGCAACCATGTTTGTCTGTGCAGCCACAGCTAAAGACCGACAGGCCTAATTCTGGTTATGCTAGAAATTATCTCGTTGGAGTTTTGCCAGAAGAGAATGAAGTTTGCCATGTTCAGAGACTTATAGTGATCATTTCCAGCAAGACAAAGAGAGAATGAGATAAGCCTGAAGGATTAGGTAATACATACAAGCACTTACCTGATTTTCTTTTAGTACTTATGCATCTTTGGAGTGCCCCAGCAGCTAGGGAAAAGTCCTGCAAAATGGCTCCCAGGAGATGAAATAGCAGCCAGAAAAGAATAAGAACTGGGTGCCAACAGTGGCAAGAAAAGCCAAGAGTAGAGATGGCATACCTGGCTCTCCTCAGAGAAGGCAAGTGCACTTCAATCAAAGTGAATACTTACCATAGTTAGGGGTGGCATTTCTCATTGGATACAGATGCAGCCAGAGCAGGCTGTATATTAAAAATTGACCTATAATACCCTGAAGATGCAGCTCTGTGCACCACAGTAGCCAAGATAACACCTCACTTTCCCATCAGTGGAATGACAACCTCCTTTTTGAAGACGCTGGAGGTAAAAAAAGAACCCACAAGAATTAGAGGTGTTTAATGATCTTCTCTTTTTGCCGCTTATTTTGAATCTGGAGGGTCAGAGCACATACTGGTGATAAAATGTGATGTTTAATGGCCCTTACTAACTATATGTACATTTAAAGAAAACTGAAGTCTTTTAATGAGTCAATTTCTGATCCCAGTTCAATTATCTCAGTCCAGAAATGTAATAATGTGCTTAAAAATATTTAATATATAAAAAAAGCCCCAAATTCACTAAAGAGAAATTAACAACTCATATATTTTTCTCCTGGAAAATAATAAGTTGCCAGAGAAATATTGAAATTTGGCACAAGCCTAGTTTTCTCTTGTTCAGCTCTAGAATAAAAGTATAGCAGCTTAACAGACATATGCATGAAATATATTTTTCTTCTTGCCCAACCTTCCACCAAATGTCTGAACTTACTTTTTTTCCGTGGAGCTGGTAGCATTTTTGAAGATGGTATTCCTTGAAAGCTCCCTACCCTAAAACTTCTGCCTCCAGTTTATAATAACTTGGAATATGAAGAAACTGAAGTAGGAAGGAACTGCTGGGACTGTGATTGCTTGCTAAGTAACTTTTCTAAAGTACTCTTTGGCATCTAAATTAAGAACAAAGATGACAACCACCCTCACTTTATTTTTTGTTCATTGCTGTATAACCAAGATTTTTCTTATTTTCTTTTTAAGCATTTTTTGTGCTAAAAAATGAAGTGAAAGGGAGCAGAAAACACACTAGCTCACATATCTTCTACCTATATGCATTCAGGAAACATTTTCTTCTATTTAAAAAACTAGAAAGCAACTATATTGTGGATGATCAGGAAAGCCATCAGTAATTACAAATGAACTGGATTCAGCTGAATAGGGCACATGAAAGCAAACATTTGATACTCCCAGTTATATTTTCCCCCTAGAAATTCAGGAATCGGGGCATTGGAAAGCTGTGAATGAGGTGGTAGCATGCCCTGCTGAGCTCCTCCTCCAAGACATAGTAGGACAAGGGTTAAAGTTCTTGGCCCACCCGTTCCAAGTATGTGCAGGTCACCCTCAGGTGTCCATTTAAATCCACTTCACTAAATTGGAGCACATCTGTTTACAGTCACTGGCCTCAGCTCTGCTGATGGATCTGAGCTCAATCTTAATCTGTGGCTCATTAAAAATGGTGTGATTTGGACTGAAATTCTATTTTGGATTCTTTTAGCCCCAAAATAATTTGTGTCTCAAAATTAATTTATGCCTCAAACACTTGAGACTAAAAAGAAAAGAATTTTTTTTCTGTACCAGGGCCTTTCATGTGAAGCTAAAAAGGAATTCTGACCTTTTTCTTGTGAAGAATACTTTTTTCAAGATCTGCAAGGACTCCTCCTGCATCTGTGGTGACCTCAGAAGTTATCTGAAGCAATGCAATAGCAAGATTAGAAGTGTAATATCTTCTGTTCAGCAAGTAATTTCCAAACATGCCATTTGTATGCTGATACTAATGAGAGTAAATATCACATATAAGCCAGGAGTTTCAGAACCATAGATAAATTCATAGGTAGCGTTTATGCTATTTGAAAAAAATATTAGGCTCTCAGCACATCTGAGACTAATGCAATTACAGTCTAAGAGGATTTTTGTAACAAAATTTTGTGTTAAAATAAATTAGTGCCTTAAATTAGATTGCAACTATATTTACTTCAGATTCAACAGCAAAATAATGATTTAGAGAATTTGTTTTATTAACTTCAGGCGTAGAAAACCAGTTTCTTTCTGCTAATCTAAGGTAGGACCTCCTTTGATTTCTATTAATAAACTACGGATACAAAACCATGTTCTGTGGATGTAAGCATGTTTTTGAAGTGCCCATTCTAGCATATTTTTCTGATATTACAAATATTTATCAGCTTCTGTTTCAAGTGTCCTTGGAGCTCCCTTTCGGACTGAAGAGTCACCAAATCAATTCATATGGCTCAAACGACACATACCATATTCTCCAAGCTACTGGGACTCAAGCAGCAGCCAGAACACGTGGGGATACACTGTGGCTGAACAGGTAAAATTCTTCCATCCTCTTGCAGCACCAACAGAGCAAAAAGAAAGCTCGGGTCTGGAATTAACGTGTAACATAAATCCTTTGGGTGAAGGGAGGAAATTTTTCTGATTTATCAACATGGGCAAGGCTGCTTGGTAGTCACTGTATTTATTCAGTACCAAAGCTCAGAACATTCCTTTCTGTTTTGATCTACTTCAGATTAGTGAAACATTGACAGCTTTGAGAGAAACAGCACAATACTACATGGGCTTGGACCCTTTTGCCTTTGATCCCTCGATAGCCGTGCTCGACGGGGTTTCTCAACAGAGCGTTTTGTAGATTCGGAGCTTGTGTGTACCTCAGTAAGTAAAACTGGCCCATACAACGCTGCTGACAATTGGTTTATAGTGTCATAACCCACAGCAGTAAAAGCCCAATTATATTTTGAAAAATTTAAGAAGATTTGTTTCTACCATCCAAGTTTAATGGTTATTTATAAGCGGTCATATTATTGTGGCGGGTTCTTTTCTAAGCATGTTTTGGAAAAGCTCATTAAGAGCTTAAAGAATATATATCCTTTTAAAAGTACACAGAAGCTAAAGTGCTTCTTACAGACTTGATTTAAAAAGCAGACAGAAAGCAATTCCTGAGGAGAAAAATAAAAGATAAAAAAACTCCATCTATTCCAGTAACAAAACTGTATTGTGTGGAATAAAACCTCAGCAGAACAAAACAGGGAACGAGACATACCAGTTGGTAAAAGCAGTATTTATAGATCAACACAGGAGTACATGAAACTGTCATAAACTGTCTCAGAGAAATTGTTAAGGATTGTGCTAAAACTGGACATTTTTGGGACAAAAATTTGTCAGATTTAGGGAACAATTACTAATTGATTCAATTGGACAAGCACAATACACACATTACTCCTGTGGAACATTCTTCCTGTGAAGATACTGCAGTCCTTAAAAATGGACACGAGTGGGTAGAAATAAACCCACACAGTTTCAGCGCTTAAAATAGTTACTAAGATAGCAATTTGTCAGTCTGACTGAAACCACCAATAGGGAAATGGATAAACTTCTTCTCCTAATATAATTTGAATTGAATATGCTTTGAATTTTATTGACTTAAAAGTACCTTTCTTTTTGAAAATGAGTTTCATTTTGAAATGCAGCTTTTGAAAGACCTTTTATTTTTTATAAGATAGGAATTTGACTTGGAGAGATTCAGAGTGAGCTTTCCAGGACTGTTCCACCTGAAAGGTGACATGGGTTTCACTCACTCTGAGCAGAAGCAAATAGGAGAGAATAGCTAAGAGCCATAATTTACCTTCCCTCCTACTGAGGCTTCAGCTGGTGCCCTTGGGAAACTGGAAGGAAGCATCAGGTTATTCACTCACAATTTCTAATACTGATATGGGTGGATAGCAGCAGTCACGTCTGCCTTATGATAAATTTACCTGAAGACAAATTTACCCAGTTTTCTGAAAAAAAAAACAAAAACAAAAAACCACCCAATGTCTTTCCCATCATAACAATTTCTCACAGAGAAAAGCCTAATTACTACCTAACAGTCCAATTACTGGTTTTGCATCCATGTGGCACACCCAGTGCTGTGATGGCTGTGATGGCGACAGCTGCCAGGCAGACTCCAGGATGAGTTATGCCTCCAGAAAGATAATCCTAATGATTGTCATATGACAGGATTAAAGACACTTACATAAACACATTTACAGGCACTCCCACTGAAATATGTTTATGATTTCAAAGCAAGCCTAGTTAACTTACAGACTGAAATAAACTTCCCAATGCTAATGTGATGGGAATTGACATCCAGAGTTTTTGAGAAGCCATATAGTAGCAAAGAAACATCAAGCTAGAAGTTACAAAACCCATTATGTATATAGTAGAACAATTCATTTCAAACCTATTATTCCTGATTAATGACAATTCTGAAGTGGAAAGCCTATACAACCTATGCAGGAATCTGGTTCAGGGGCTGCACTTCCAGAAGAAAACATTTGCAAATACTGGCAAATCTGAAGACTGCAGCTGTTGACAGGACCTTTAATTTAATTCTGTGATTTAAAATTTTTTTTGTAAAAGTAATTTATTCCATCTTTTCTAGCAACAACATCAGATCCTACATGGAGCTACTACAGAAGTCTGGGACTCACCTCCAGCAAAAAACTATTAAATCCTATACATCTTGTATCTGGCCATCTTAGGATATGGCATGTTATGTATTTATCATTATGTATTTGATAAGATGACTTTATCTCATCCCACTTGGGTCTAAACCCAAAATTAATATAGTAATTCTCTGCATAAATACTGCATATTTTATATTCACAAGCAGAACTGAAATGTAGGTCACGGTAAATTGAAGAAGAATTTGAAGAAAACCAACCATGAGCTTTTAGCAGGTTGGGTTTAAAAATGCCTAGTGTTTTCAGATAAAATATTCTTTTGACTAAACAATTGTTTGAAGAGGTACATTCCTGCTTCTGTGACTGAAAACCATGTTTTTATTTCTCAGCATTTTCCTTTAGCTACATTTTTGGGAGGTGAATAAGAAATTAAAATCAGTCACTTTGGATGGGTGAGAGAAGTAGAGCATATTTGCTTCAGGTGTACTTCTGTAGTTCAAGTGCATTTCCATATTTTCAGGTACTAGTAGTAGGTGTAGTACACATCCACTCATGTCAACATTTCTCTTTTCTCATTTAATCTTCTGTACTTGGTCTTCAATGCCAAAACCAAGGGAACCCACATCTACTACTGTGAGTTGTTTTTTCTTACTCCACAGAGATAGGAAGTGGTGGAAACATTCATGGTTCCTTTCCTAAGAAGAAAATGGTGGTGACAAATGTTCTTTATGCCACGTTCTTGAGCTTCGAAGTTTCCTGATTCCTATTAATTAAAGTACCTTATTTCAGAACATCTTTGAGTAGAGGATTAGGTTTCCATGCTTCTTTTGTATGTCATTAATATAATGCTAAGAAATAAAAGCTTTTTCAAACTTGGAGAAAATTTCTGCATGAATAAAGATGACCTGTTGAGATAAACAAAATGTATGGTTACCTAATGGCAGGGGAGGTGAAGGAAGGCAATTTTTGCTTGCTTTTTATCCTCAAAGAGCAGATTCTGCATGTTGTGCTTTCAGGATTCTTCAGGAATATGGACTGTACACTAACTGGAACAAATCTGAAGATAATGTTGGATCTTCTAGAAAGAAATCCACATTCTGGCTTTTTGGCAATCTCTACCATGCTCCTAGGTATGAAACCATCCTTAGGCAATTATTAATTTCCTTGCATAGGACAATGGGCCTGAAATTGCCATTATTCATTAGCTGAAGCTGAAAATTCATTAAACACTTGAAAGAGATAGATGAGGTGCAAGTTCAGTATTGCCATGTAGGATTTCACATCTTTAGTCACACTACTTAATTATGAACAGTTCATTCAAAGATAAGGGGTGACAAGTGATGTATAGACTAAAGACCTCCCTGGCTAAACACAGTTATGGCCTGTCCCTGCTGCCTGCCTTCTCTGCACTGTTCACTGTTGGACAAGCTAGTGCTCCAGACCCTAAACATTCCAGTGTTTTCCTCAGTAGTAGCAAAGACATGAGACAGTTGCTGAAACTCTACAATTGATAGCAAAATGCAGGACTGTAAGGCTCAGCATCACCCTTTAAGTGGATGTGCAGTAGAACTCCAGGGATGCATCTGGTCCAGCTGAGCATCTTGCTGGTTCCAGAGAAGCTGCAGCTCTGCAGGCGGTGATACCCACGCCACTTGTGAACCAGTTCCTGGAATACTGTTCTTTTCTTCCTATCTCTAATTGATGTTGTTGCTGCCAAGGCAGGGTTTAATGATCTATCTGAGCATTAACTACAGTTTTCATGCTTGCATGGCAAGTTAAACCAAAATGGGGGTAGTTCAGGAGCTGGTTTGTGGAAGCACAGCAGACATCCTTGGAATGGGGATGACAAAGTCCACCAGTGAGGTGGAAGGCCAAGTGAAGTGCTATCAGCTAGTGAGGTAGCTGCCCAACCTCTATGAGCCATTTTAAGGTTGTCAGAGCCATAAAGTTAGGATAACCACTGTCTATTACCATGAGGACACTCTTTCACAAGTTTTACAACCAAAACATCAGACAATGCCAGGGGATGCAATTTGACAGATCAGTTGTACTTAGACATGACTAAATCCTTTAAAGAAGTTGTTCTGAAAGCTGGAGACTCAATACTCAATTTGCAAATCCATAGCTTCAAGCTAATGTCAGTAATTCAGATAATTAGTCTTGCTGAATTAAATGGGAAGAGTTGTGCATGCATGAGTAGCAGTAGAGGATGAGGTGCTTATTTTGTGTTATCAAATACATGCCACTCATGACAATGAGCAAATGGCTTTCACAGCATTTGGGTATTAAACACCTTCATCTGCATTTATTAATAACTGGGAAAAATATTTACCTTGTGAATTTGCTCCCCCTATTTATCTTCACATATTGTTTTATCACTTTAACACAAGTAAATCTGGACCCTTCTTTGCTGACTTTTCTGACACATCTTGTATGTTGCCACCTACAAGTTTTATCTCCTTGCTTTTTCTACACAGCAGAGATACAAAGGCAATACCTTAGCAAAGGCAAAACCAAATAATAGTGTTAAACTAAAGAGAACTTCAAGTATGTCTATTCTGGTCATGGGAGTGGAATTACAGGTCTCAGGGCATAGGACCTTTGCTTCTGCTGCAATTGGATAGCAGTATTTATTACTAGTTTCTGACTACTGCAAGTTTTTTAAGGTTAAAAACACCCCCAAAACCCTAAGCCATGCAAATACCAGAGTTCCCTGAGGTAAGAGAGAACAGAGTTCCTCTGAGAGAGGGGGAACAGACAGAGAGGAAGAGGAGTTACAGGAAGCTGGAGTCAGGTTTGTCTCTGTATAGATGTTAACTGGATGGATGCAGAAAATCCACCAGGAAGCCTGATTTTCCAACTCATTCCTGACTAATGTGTACAGGGTGACTAAAATCAACAGAACAACAGAAATCAGGATATCCAGGTATCTCATGGTTGATTCTAGCTCCAGCAGCAGCTTTTTGCCAGGCAAGGTCCTTACAGTATACCCCTGCCATGGGAGTGGAAGTCAGTCATGCTGGAAGTCCTTCCTCAGAGCACTTGCTTATTCCCTCAGCTTCTTGTACCCCTAATTTTCCCAGTTTTAGAAGAATCAAACTGCCTTTGCAATCTCTCCTACTCTGTCAAGTTGAATGGAAAACAGCCCACAAGTTACAAAAGTACTGTGGCTAGACATAAGGGATAAACATACCTACTAAGGCAGCATGGTTGTAGGAGCCTTGCTTTGTTCAGGAAACAAAGGAGGGATTCATTGTAGTCAGATATGACAGGAGACTTAAGAAAACCTGTCATTTCAATAATAATTGACAAAAAAAAATAATACTCCATGTCTTTCTTTTAATGAGAAAAGCAAGTAATTCTGAACACAGCAAATAGAGAAATCTGTAGAATTCAAGTAACCTATGTATAACCTACTTTACAAATGTTGAGTATGGGATAAGTACTAAGATACAGTTTTCTATAAACTCAGCAGGTGAGTATATAGAGGTAATGATGAAGAACCATTTATTTTATTATCCGAAATAGTTTCTTCAAACAGAACAGTGGCAACTGGTAGTCCATGGAAGTTCTACACACTTCACCACTGCTGCAGTTCATGTGATTGAATCTGGGCCCCGATGATTTGAATGCATAAACCTTTTGAGTTTGCATCACACTACTGCTGCTCCTTGCTTTACCTTTGGTCATCTGTTGTCTTAATTTAAACTAGAGTAGCTGAGACAAAATACACATCTAAGCTACATCTGCTGCTGGCTGCCAACAAGAATGAGCTGTGTTCAAAGCAATTTATATTGGCTAATTAAGTATCTAAACCACCCACCTGAGGCAGGTGCATTGCCATAACCTCTTCATGTAGAGTGCGAAATAAATTGTTAGTGTTTTGCATCATCCATAGGAAAAAAATGAGCTCAGTAGTTAAAATTTAGACATAGAAAGTTATCCAAAACCCAAAAAGTTCAGTCAGGAAATAAGCAGTCTTTGTAATAGTCTGTGACTATTACGTTATGTAAACAAACATCAGTAATTACTGTTCTGCCTCGAAGACTGTTGAAGAGATATGTACTTCAAACAATGTTACATCAAACCTGCAGAGCCTACTTTCCACCAGCTGCAAGAAAAGAGGAACAATTCCTTCTGTGAGAGACGAGTGGTATCAAGGTGGTTATCTGTAAAGGTGATCAACATAAGGCAACACAGCAAACACCTGCTCCCTTTGAGCCCAAGCCACATCCCACTGCAGCACTAGGCAGGCTGAGAGGTGCAGCTGACTGCCTTAGAGATAGAACAAGTACTCATTGAGATTCGTAATGCAAATTTAACCACCACCTCCCAAGGGGAGAAAGCTTTCCCAGTGTCAATCCAGACAGGGACAGGGAAGGAAGAAGGGACAGACTGATGAATTTCAGCCCTCTAGGGTCAATCCCTAAAAGCTTCTTGCTCTATGAGGCTTTGCAGGATAGTCAGCTTGGAGTGACACTTCCTATTCAGCTCCTTATTCCTGGTCATAGCAGCCACTGCTAAGGTGATTTCATGCCAGTCCCTGTTTCCATGGCACAAATGAATAAGCATGTGAAATCCTATCTGAATAATTCAACTATGTCCTGCTTGTGATTGAAAGCTGCTGTGCAGCAGGGAGCTCACTCAAGGAAGGCTTAAAAAGCATCCTTACAACTGCTGTCAATACGATTATCATAAATCCAACTGTGCAAGGTGCAATGAGAAAGCAGTTATTGTGACATCTTCAAAATGAAGGTAGGACTATCTAAGGGCAAGAAAACAACCACAGAAAGAAAGTGGCTAAAAAGACAACCGTGGATGGTGGTGGTGGCTGCTTAGCACTGAAA
The DNA here is from genome assembly GCF_963662255.1 of Cinclus cinclus. Lineage (NCBI taxonomy): Eukaryota > Metazoa > Chordata > Aves > Passeriformes > Cinclidae > Cinclus > Cinclus cinclus. Next base: position 17,467,310 of record NC_085047.1, on the reverse strand, counting down.
AATAACTGATCTGGTATTTATTTAGAAGAATGATTTAAAAACATATTATTTGTAACTTCAAATTGGCTTTGGTTAAACAAAGGACTGAGAACTATAAAGTGCTGCTTCCTCTTGGTGTCTGTGTTGAGTATTTATGGTGCTACCCTTGCTGTGGTGTTCAGGCAGGAGACACAGTGCTGAAAGATCCACCACAAACTTCCTGGTGGCTTGGGACTTATACATCCCACTGTGGGCAGGATGTAGTCTGAATTTTGCTATGGTACCTCATAAAGAAATTACATTATAGCAAGCTACATGTGCTGACTTTTGGTTTTTAATTTAGAAGACTTGCAGAGGAAGAGACTATTTAAAACATTTCAATAATGAACTTAAGAGGAACAAAATTTTAAAAATCCCATGCTTTCTCATATATCTCATATATATTTGTAACAATTACTTTCTGCTAAGTGTACAAACAATTCAATATTATACTTTGTGGATAACAGAAATATTTTTTTCTACAAATAAGAAAATTACCTCCCTTTTTGTTATTCAGGATTATACGACCTTTCTCAACCTCTCTGCCTGAATCTATTTTCATTCTCTTAATAATTGCCAGAGGGTTAGATCTAGCCCAAGTACAGCTACAGGTACTGCTTATGGCAATCAAAGATTACTCTATACCTCACTAAAATGTCCAGGCTCCTTGATCTATCAAGTCAACTGTATCAGGAACAGCATATGCAGCAGCAATTACAAAATAAGAGAATTATAAAAAAATGTCCCTTCTCTTAAAATTATAGATCTTGTAGTTCAGGCATGCTAGTCTGAAACCAGAAATGGAAGCTGAAGGATTTTGAGAGAATTGCTCATCAGCTGGGTCCCTCTTTCCCACAGTGAAAGCTTTGAAGTTCCATTATTAGTGGGAGCAGTGACAACTGAGGACAGGATCTTATTTGACAGAATCTTCCTTTTCAGGTCTTAACTAACCTGTAAAATCACATGCTGGAAATGGAGGGGCAGTTACCAATGCATGATGAAAATTTACTCGCACCCTCCTAAAATCACCTTCTGAAAGAACTATTAATAAGTTAGTAGAGATTAACACAGAAGAAGATTTCATCACCTGCATTGTAGCCAGTTGATAGAAGAAATGAGTCTCAGGAGAACCAGGAATAGATAACTGTATTTGTCTCAGAAGCTCACTAGACAGCCTGGGCAAACCAGGTTTTCTCTGAATCTTTTTCAAATTGAACTAATCTTCCCTGAAATCTGCTACATTGAGACTGCTGTTAATACTAGTCCAGAAAGGGAACTCTCAGAGAAATGTTTTGAAATTGTCAGTTCTGGTTCTGAGCAAAGATTGAAAGTAGTTCATCTGTGTCAGTAAGTTGGCTGGCAAAAACTGGATATGTCCTTTGCATTTGACCCTGGTACAAGTGATGTGTCTTCTTGTACAAGTCCTGCAGCATCAGGACTCAATCAATTTAGAGAGTTGATCTTACCACCCCCTAAAATTGGACATCCTGAAATGTGTGTGCCTCAGGCTCACAGAAAATGGCTCACAGCACCGAAGAGGACGGATGTGAATTCATTACCTTTCTAGTACGAGACCACTTGATGTGCAACAACCCTACCAATCATTGTGCCCAATGCAAATAATGAATTGTAAGTGTTTCTGTCTCACTATCTTGTGACAGGATTATTAACTTGTGACTAAACAACAGTTTTGTAGAAAGTCTCCTCGAGGGAAGGACACACATATACACATACACACATATACATATACATATACATATACATATACATATACATATACATATACATATACATATACATATACATATTAATTTTCTTCTTTTCCCCACTGCCTAGATAGCATAGCAAACAAGTGTCCTAGATGGAATGGACCAATAAGAGATTGCTAAACTGTGAGCTCTAGAGTTCTCCAAGCTTGCATTAATACAAGTAAATATATACCAGAGATTTTTTTCAAGCCCAGAAAAGTTGGCTGTTAAGATGACTTAGCAGTTCACAGTGAAAACATGGATTTACAAAAAAAGGTTGGAAAGTGTCATCGAATTGCAAGACAATAATGAGGTCTGAGGTTTTTCCAGCATGTATGGACGTCCTGCTAATTTGGTATGGCAGTGCAAGACTGTGCCTCCAGAAATAATTTACAATAGCAGTTGTACAGGTACTTATTTCATCAGCAGAAACACTGGAGGGTGATGAATCCATGCACAGATTGCATAGGTAAAATAGAACGATCATTACAATAGACAGATACAATAATAGGCTAGCAGTGTCTCCTTTGAGAGTGTAGCTTAATTTTTCAGTTTCATCTCTTATCTGGGCTCAATGTTACTGAATAAGGTTTGAGTAATTTCAAGAAAATCAGAATTATTATTTTTTCAGTTGGTTTTATGTATTTACCTTAAATGTACAGTTTTATACATTTTTTAATATTACATCTTTTTAGAAATTACAAAATCATATTTTATCTTGAATGTCGAGCTGCAATTTTTTACAGCAGATCCTGTTGTTTTGTCTTTGCTTTTAGGAGGAATGATCACAGGTCCTAGTGGACACTCACCTTATTCACCAGCAGAAGGACAATTAAAAATTTCAGCCCACAAATATTCATGCATGGATATACATGTCACTTAAACTCCAGTTGAAAGTTGAATGAAGAGAGGCTACTTGTACTTTTACTTACTTATGCATAGATAACTACCTGAATAACTTGAATTCCCTTTCATGTTCTAGTAGAGATGCTTTTCAGCACGAGCCCTCAACTTTGTTGCTGTACTTGGCACGCTTACAGAAAAAATCCTTTCTTTAAGCACATTCAAAGGAGATCAGGTCAGTCAAAAGGATATGAAATTAATTTAAATCTGCAAAATGGCTTATTGAAACAGCCTTACTTGAAACTGCAGCTACCACCAGTGACTGGACAGTTTCATCTTGTCCCACAAAGCCTAGATTGTTTGAATTAAATCCACTGGCCTTTTCTTCCTCTGCATAGTACCATCATAACTGTGAGAGAAAGAGATTCTTCTAAAAGAGCCTCAAATTTCTAAAACTACACGGGATGGCTCAAGAATTTCTTCTTGCAAGATGACATCAGTCCTGGAAGTTATTCAACATATCATTGAATAAAGCCCAAGTCTCAGTGTTAACACCTTCTGTAAAGCTCAAAACACCTCTCAAGTCAGCCAATAATCAGCCTAAATCAGTTGATTACCATCATGCCTAGTGACAAGAGTTAGTAATGAACTGCATGTATTTTTCTCATTTAGCAATTTGGACAAGTGCTTTAGTCAATTTTTGAGCTGGTATCCACTAGAAACTTTGGCAGACAAACACATTTCACATTCAGAGGTTAATGTTGATATGTCTGGGAAAAAAACAGAGGAAAAGGAAAGTGCAGCTCCTTGGTAACTGTAGAAACAGTTAAATAACATAGTAAAACCCCAAATAAAGGTCATAATTTGCAACAGAAATACTCCCTGAGCTTCTCCTCAAAAAAGGAGAGCAAGTCTTTATTCAGTGGAAACACATCTTCCTGAACACATTGGAAAGAAATATGGCTTGGGAAAGTAAAAACTGAATCAAAAAATAAGCCTGCCTCCTTCCAGGAGAGCAAAGCATCCATGGGAATGAGTGAGTTTGGCTGGGAAGAGCTCATGTCTGGCAGATGCAGTCTGGAGCTGGGGCACAAAGAAGCGTAGAATAGGCGAGGAGGGGAAGTGTCTGCATGAGGCAGCTGGAAATGAAGTGGAAGCACAGACTGATCTTTCAGATTTAGTTTCAATAGAACTACAGCAATTTCCTTGCATTTCCTTGGAATTGACTTTCATGAGTATTTGCGCCAGTGTGTCTGTTCTTGGATGCTGCAGATGAACTCTTTAATTTGTGGTTTGTGGGGCAAGTGACTGTGAGATAACAACCAAGTGTCCAGGCAGCTCATGCAAAAAGGTGCAGTGGGCAGGGGGGCAGCAAGGAGAAAAGATGAAGTGTGTCATGTGCAGGTGGAACGGAATGGGGATCATAGAAAAGATTGTGATTCGGATCCTGTTGTCTGGGAATTGGAAACTCATGTAGCCTCAAGACACAGAAGAAACTAAGTAGGAAAAATTAATGAACCAAAAATATGGGAAAATATTTCTCTTTCAAAAAATAAAATGTCTGGATTTTGTGCTCTTACCTTTTCCATCTCTGTGCCTTTAAAACCTTCTCACTTCAAAGACCTTGCACACAAAGAATTCTTTCCCAGGAAATAAGTTTTGTATGCTGTTCCTGTAAAAGACATCCTTTCTCCTCTCTCTTGAGACCTTGAGACTTGCTTTTTTTTAATTTTTTTTTTCTTTTGGCTTAAGGCTGTCATGGGGAAGAACAAGTGATTTAGTCACTCAGCAGAGTATTTACCATTACAAAAGCCATGATAACAGTGTGGTGTCACTGTGCTGCTTCATTCCTTAGATAGGGTTAGTGTAAGGAGGTAAGCCTGCTGAAAAGAAACCACACAGGAGACTCCAGCCTTTATCCAAAAAAGGCTCAGGTCGTGCTCTGGGATGGCACACATGGCCATGGCTATTACTCTAAATACCTCCCTTCCTGGCAGGAGGAAGCAAGAAGAAATCACAGAATCACAGGATATCCTGAGCTGGAAGGTATCCACAAGGATAATCAAGTCCAGCTTCTGGCCCTGCACAGAAGTCCAAAAATGGGAAGTGGCATCATCTGAAGGTGTACTTAATGGTGGAACCATCATGTACATGGGGAAGGGCTTTGAGGTTTTGCTTATTTGCAGGCCTGACATGGAGCAGAAACAGGCATCACCCCAGCTTGGGCAGAGGAGACTGGGGTGGGGTCAAATTTGGGGTTGTGTTTTTTAACAAGGGGCAGGGTGTTTGTGATCACCTGGTGTACATCACCACTGGCTTGGGCAGGGGAGGATGGAGCTCTGGAAAGGCAGTTCAGACACATCTGGGAGACCATGAGGTCAGAGGAAGTGGGGACCATCCACTCTTCGTTTGATCTTGTGGAATCTGTGCAGAGTCCAAGGAAACCTGTCTTACCAAGGTTTGCAGGTGTCACTGGGGAGGAGATAGCCGTGACTGGGGAATCACTCCTCCTTTCTGCTCCTGGCTGTCCCCCACCCAAAGGGTCCAATCATAAGTCAGGAAAGCCTCCCTGAAAGCATCTGAGACACAGAATTTGGGTTCTAGGAGTCTGGAGTTGAGTGGAATTGGGATCGTACACAGCACATAAGTCTGTTCAAAACAGGCTATTGCTCATGTAGTAAAAATTCTAAATAAATACTCTTTTAAAAGGCCATTTTATAACTCTTGCTATTTTCTCCTCTGGAAATCTTCAACCACCTCAAAAATCACTTCTTGAAAGAATGGTTGCAGCAAAGAGCAAACTCCTTATTTCTTCTTACACCTCCCACACAGAAGTGTCAGGAAGGTACTGCCAAAACATTTTCTACAATGACTGGCAACTTGCTTGCATGCCAAGAGAAAGGAACTTGTAAGAACATGCAAAAGTGTAATCCTGCAATTCTCTGCCTTGAAAAAGTTTTCAAGAAATGGTAATTACTTTTAATTGAGTTTGAAAATGAGAGCACTATAGTTTTAATTTTAATCTAAAGCAACTCACTCATATCTTAGTCTTCTAACTAAAACAGGAATAAGCGACAGAATGTAGCATGCACAGATAAAATTTAATTAGCAAGTCCCTGTTCATTATTCTGGACTGCCATTTGTAATCCCCATTTAGGAATTAGTCGTCCTCTTTAGGAAATTATAGTTTCTTCTGCAGTTCAAGTGTTATTATGTACAGTCTCACCATAATTTTGTCAAAAAAACTGTCTGAGGTGAAGAAAGAACCCTACACAGTGCTAATTGCTCACCAATAGAATATTCAGGCTTACCAGCCCTTTTAAAAAGTAGTTATAAAATACACCATAGATCAGTATCAACATCCTGCAAGAGCCATTTTAACTATTTCCTCCAGGTGATAAGCAGATTTCTCACAGACAGGAGAAAGAGCAGCTGACATCCAAACCTTCAGTTTTTGGTTTTTTTTAATAAAGGCAAAATATTTTATATTTCAGACCGCAATTTAAGACTGTGGTCTTAAATAATGTGCAGAGATAGGAAAGGTCTGTGCTTCACAAGTGACGGCAAAGATGTTGAGGTAAGACTCAGTGAGTCTTATGTCAATGTCTTTTGTCCAAATCTAATTTGATAGTGATGAAAAGGTGTCACTTAGTGATCTCTCTACTTGAAATGAATTTATAGTAAGACACTTGATGGACAGATGCTTAAAATAGAAATATTTTTTTATACCTGTGCCAGATTCAGCTGCATTTTTTCTGTAGATAAATGCAAAACCACTGATATCAGTTCAGACAAATAAATCAGCCCATACTGTTTCAAAGGATCAAAGGACAACAAAACCCCCACCAAACTCTTAGAATCTCTTTACCCCACCCTTTATTGGTACTATTACAATGGAAATTTCTGAAACATAATTCCCTCAATAAACCACATTTCCTTTCCAGCGAAACAGCAATCATTCTTCACACCTCCTCACACAAAGATGGTCTCAAGCACCATCAGAGGAATACACAGAGAACTAACCTCAAATTGTTCGCCTTCCAGACTGTGATCATAGTGTTGTTTCTTCTGAAAAGTCACTTCATCTTTGAACCCCCATCCAGCCCTTACATTTTTTCCACAGCTCTGAGGATCTTTGCAGCAATAGACACAAGGTCCACCGCAGGCTGGAGGAGGCACTTCTCTGAGCCATAACATATCAGGGGATGTGACTTCAACAGGATTGGTTTAGACAGACCTGTATAATACAGCTACAGGTGAAGAAAGTAAAGCAATACTGTTCTTGATGCAGGCTTACCCTTGACTTTGGAGAGGTTAAGGAGATGCTGAGACAGTTGAATACTTACAGAGCACGAGACAAAAGCAGAAAAGAGGGAACAGAGATCAGTTGCCACTTGGCTTTGGTTTGCAATCCCTCTAGTCTTGTCTGATTCCTCTGCAGTGGACACACTGAGGCATATAAAAAGAGAATTAACCATGTGAGTAACATTCTTTGTCCTGCCCTATTCAAACACCAGCTCAAGAGTTAGAGAAAACAGTGGAATTGAGAGCAGCTTGAAATTGAGGTGTAATGAAACTACTGGGCCGGTACTGATAACTTAAAAAAATCAGAAAATTAGAAGAAGAAGGAAAAAAAATATTTTCACAACTCTCTTCTCTTTTCTGCACAAGAATGTTCTGTTATTAAAATGACTAGTAATTAACTAAATGAAGAGCTCCAGGATACTAGCTAGTACTTGCTCTCTCTCAAATACCAGGGAAGAAAAAACACAGCACCCTTCTACACACAGACAGTAGCACTCATGTAAAATAGCCCCTGTTTCTGGTCTCTTACACTGAAGTGTAATGAAGAGAAAGCCCACATGGAAGGCAGGCCTGATGGAAACCTAGGAAACTCACAGGATACTCGCAGGTGTTCAGCTACATGAACAATAGGAAAGTTATTGGCTCTGAAAGTGGTCACTCTACTTTTTCTTTGTTGGTGTTTTTTGTTTTTTGTTTTTTTGTCTTCTGCACAGGATAAATTTTTAAAATGGTTTATTTTCACTTCTGGCTTATATGTCTAACTGCAGCCAGCAAATTCCAGTTCAGAAACTTACATGTGTTCAGTATTTATATGCTTCTTCACATAAGGCATCCTGTGTAGACAAGAGAAAAAATTATTCCAAGTAGATTGCCTCTCTGAAGAGCTGCTTTAAGATATTTTTACTGTACAGATCCATACATTGTTAACCATCATAGTAACAGACTTCAATGACTAGAAATTTCTCCCTATTTTTTTTCTAGCTTGCCAATTAACTGAGGCCACACTACAGAGGGAAAGATGCTGTTGCTGTTTTTTCATTCATGACCTAAGTAAACATCAGGAGGAAATCAGTCCCACCCAAACCCCACTGTCAAGTGTGTTTGTACAGGCGTCACCAATTAGGGCAGAATTGACCTGCAGAAAATGTCCAGCTCTACGTGCTGGAGAAAAATGACAAGTTGATTTGGGATCTCACAGGGATGTTTTTAAAACTGGCTGCAGATAGCCTCAATAGGTCTGTGGCATGAGCTATTTATTTTCTTTGTGAACTGAGCATTCCTGTGTCTAGCTGGGATGGAGTTAATTTCCTTCACAGCAGCCCATAGAGTGTTGAGGTTTGGATTTGTGACAATATCTCTATTTCAAGGTCTCATTTCACCTTTAGCCCCTACTCTAACCCCTTTCCCAGAAGCTGCACATCATAGAGCTGTATCTCCTACCCATCCTACCTGAGTGAAGGCTTCTCTTCTTCTCAGTGTTTCAGAGGAGGTGAATGAACACACCAACTCATTTGTGGTGCCCTTTGTAAACAGTGAGGAGGAATGTGTGGCCATATGGAATGTTGTACTGTGCTAACAGACTGGTGTGAATCCTGTTCTTAGAAGCCAATGCCTCTGACAAGAAAAAAGGCAAAACAAAGGAACTCAACAAACATGCATCCAGGATTCTGCAGATGACAGAAGCTCAAAATAAGTGACACTACTTCAAATATGCTGTGTGTAAGCACAAGGAGAGTTACCTCAGCTCCCACTGTCTGTAACTTCTCCAGTTGCACAGAGGGATTTCAGCTGTGGAGAGCATTCCTTGGAATTTTGCTGAGAGACTTGAAACTCTCAACCATGAGCAGCCCTGCTCAATTCAAGAAGCACTACCTCACATGCCATAAGTGATGATTTTAAATAGTATTTTTTGTGTTTTCTCCTTTCCTAGTGCTTATCAAAAAATTAAAAGGTGACCATGAAGACCTACAGGGACACTTTATTTACAGGAAAGAGAAAGACAAAGGACATATAAATCTAGGAGGAAAAGGTTTTAAAGAGAGGATGAGACTGGAAAATAAAAGACTCACATGAAAGATGCCAGTAGTTAATATTTCAGGGAAGGAGATGTGGCTTTGAACATTTGAGGGCAGCATGGAGAGTACTGCTAATATTTCAAAACTAGCTCATAAAATTTAAAATTATGGTGATGATGATAATAATGATAAAACAACATACTGAAAGAAGGGGATTTTAGGTAAAGACAGTCTTGGCAGCAACTATCCAATCTGAGTCATATATCATAGTAAACCATCTAATGTCACTTACATAAATTTACATTTGCTGTCTTTTGTTGCTTTTTTTTAAACAGCTGTGCCATTTCCACATTGAACTGCAATGCATAAATAAGACCCACAGACTGCAGCCAGAAAAAGATGTACAAAAGATGTCCATGTATCTTTTTAAAACAGATATTTGAGCAGAACACTTATCATATTAGTTATTTCTGGTAAATTCTAAATTATCTTAATTTTAAATATTTTGTTAATAACTGCACTAGAATTAGAAAGTAAGGATATCTTCAGTTGTATAAATCAAGTTTTCCACCATTCTACTGCTGGCTGTGCAATTTCTAACTTTTCCCTCAGATAAAGCACTTCTCTATAGTCAGCAGACAAAATTTAAATCTTACAAGTTTCCATATAAAACTGAAAATCTGTTTTGTTTTTAAAATTAGGAGAACAATATCTTGCATTTTTTTTTAACTGTATGAATAGACTCAGACTTCAAGGGAAAAAGCTTGAACCGATGCATCTAAGAGCTCAATCTAGTATTCCCTCACTTTTTTACCAGCATTCTAAAAGTTTGCTCATTCCTCGCAGTGCACAACTGCAGAACCTTAAGGTCATAAACTTGTTTTTTGACGTACTTGTGTTTTCATGCCCTGAAGACACAAATGGACACCCTTACTTGCAATTCCGCGCTTATCAGCAGGAGTCATCCCCAATGCACTTTTCAAGACACTCCTGCCACATTTTAGCATGAATACTATAACCAAATTTTACCAGCTTCCAAAACTGGAAGCCTTCTCATCTTCATTCTTTGTTGCTCATTTCCTGTAGCTGTCTTTTTTTTTTTTTTTTTTTTTTTTTTTTTTTTTTTTTTTTTTTTTTTTTTTTAAATCAGCCTAACAAGTCTTTACAAAGGCCAGACAAATGTCAGAAAAATGCAATTTAAGGAACAATGCTGCCTTGACCTGCTACGAGGAGGGAGTGCAATGGATCTTAATGGCCCTTTTCTATTTAAGATTCTGAGAGCTGTGGAGGTATAATGCAAATATTGAACTGTCCTGAATTAAATGCAGTCAGGATAATTCAAAGACAAAAACTTGTTTGCAGCTGATATAGATATTTGAAATCTTCTCAGCAGTACTTTAAAAATCTCATTACGAACTGAAATGGGTAGTTCTTGTGGTGCTACAGCAAACCCTGAATTTCTTCATTGCTACATTATGTGTGCTCTGAGTGCAGAGACAGGCTCTCCCACAGATAAAATGCAGAACAGTGTAGCATAAACAATATCCATAAATAATTATTTGCTTAGCTTATTCACTAAAAATATCACTCCTGTCTGAAATATGTAAATCTGGATATCATTCCAAACCAGGAACATTACACATAGGGCTTTGGTGAGTTCTGTAGCATTGCAAGAAAGCTGTCTCTACTTCAAATTCAGTGTTAGAACTTGACACGTAATTTTTTTGAAGGTGATGGATAAAGTAGATTGTATTTTCTTTCATCCCTTGTAATAGCTACAAATATCCCACTAAGAAGCAAAATGATGCTTTGAAATAAATTGTTGTGGTTCATGTTATGGATCTTAAAAAAAAAAAAAACAAGAAAAAAACCCTAACCTACAAAAGTACCTGTAAATAATCGAAAGTAGAGTTTTGCATTACAAAATGACCTTGTCTCACATTTTATAAGCAGCAGATTTATCTCAAAACAAAAAAATGATTCTGTCTACCATGCATGCATTCAGAACTTGCTATTATGGATATGCACTGGGAGGGATTTTTTTCTGTTTCCTTTGCCTGTATTGCTTAAGGGAGGGCTGTCAGCCAGCTGAGAAAAACAGCTGTCACTTGGGAGCCCAGTGGAACAGAATGGGGAACCTTCTGCCCTGTAGAAGATTGGCTTTTGCATATCAGCTTAAACTAAGCTCCTAATAGGGACAGAATATTCTGTGGCAATCATTGCAAATTGAGTGACATTATTAATACAAATGTTCTGCAAAGATAATGGACGGACCTGCTTATCTGTCCATAGTAATTAAAAGGCTCTAATGAAATAATATTGAAATACATTTCAATGATTTGTATGATGGAGTTCCTCACAGGAAAGTCTTTCATATAGCTTCAAGTTGCTACTCATTTTTGAAAGCTAATGCCATGATAACTTTTGGTAATATAGCTGGTGGACATTTCGATGCTGCATTAACTGTACATTTACACCTTCAAAGAAGACACCCACAAAGAGAAAAAATACAGGTCCTATCATATGAAATTGGAGACAAATGAAAACGGTGGCTATCACCCCCGCAGTGTTTTCATTTGATATAATTATTCTTTTCCAGCATTTGTATGCATTAAATAATCATCATGCTTCCCTAGCTCCCCTCCTTCCCTGGAGAGGTCCATGGATCTAACTGACACTCTTGTAGGATTTACCACGTCTACAGAATACTAAACAAAGATCTAAATAATTTCTTTCCCCTGGCATCCTAATTAGGACAGTATGAAGTTCTACACTCTCAAGTTGTAAAGTCGGTGAAAAAACTGAACAAAATCTGCTGCATTCATATCAAGATTTACTCTTTTTTTACCTCACGTAACTTTTTCACTCCATGTCAGTCAGTGCAAAATCCTGCCATAACCAAATTGCAAGTATCTCCACAGTCAGAGTGGAACCTTTTTTGTTGCTAACACATAGCAGTTTGGGTACCCAATCTCATTGTTTTGGAAACACCTGAATCTTTAAGGAAACTTGAATCTTTAATCTTGTGTGGATGGTTCATAAGTGGACCTGTGGCCGGAAACAGAAAAAGGCATTAAGATACTTGGGGAGGGGGAAGAAAATAGAATCTCAATGCCAGCAAGAACAAGCTGCTGATACAACTGATTTTAAATCTTCTTCCTAGGTGGGAGACTAACAGAAAACAGCTGAGGTTTTCACCTTGAACTGGAAAGAATACTATGACAGTGGAAAAATAATACAGAATGTACTGTGCTGATATGGAAATATGCAATAACAGCAATTAAATTAATGTCTTTCCCTACTGAAACAGCTGGTTTTTTTCCTTGATTGCAAAATATTACCTATCCAAAGACACCAGTTATGGAGAAAAAGGGACACTTCAAAGAAAATGGTTCTTAACTATCTTACAGGATAGTCTATTGCCCAGTTCCTACTGTGAATCTATGTGTGCACACACAGTGTGTCATCCTCAGGTCTCATTTAGAAATTAATGCCAACACCACTATCCGCAAATCAAATCTGTTCTTTATATTAGGCTGAAAATAAAGAATACTAAATGAAGAACTCAAATTTCCTATGAAACTTATGAACACCACTCAAAAAAGACACCAGAATAGTTCAAAATGTTGAGAACACAACGACGAAATTTTATCCATGAGTTTTTTACACCATCCTTAATATACCCCAATTTTGGAACTGTGACACTAGAAAAAGTCCTCAATTTCTAAAAAAGTTTTTCAAATCAAAATAACTTTGCACTGACATGTAAGCAGTGGTAGAATTACAGATAAGGAAAGGGCAGCTGAAGTTTGCTAACAAATATTTTTACATTGTTGAATGCTTGTAAGCTGGGTAGAGGTTTTAATTAATATCAACCTAAGATTTTGCACAACTTTTCAGTTTGATAGGGGGCACCAGGAGGAATTATGTGTGCACACAGGCCACATAGTTTGCATGCAGGTACCTGGGCCAATCTCTAGCAATATATAGCATACAGTACAAGGCCCCTCTCCATCACACTTCTATTCTTCTGATTTTACAGTCTACATCTAATATTGTGCCTCTCTTTCAAGCGAAAATTCCATTATGGGCTGATAATTACCAGTAGCATTACTACTGGAGTATTTCAGAGAAAAAAAAAAAATAAAGGGAAGTTCTAAAAACAACTCTAACCAGCAATTTATAATAATTTAAAAATTGAGATGTTTCTGACCAGCTCCTATTACAGTGACAAACTGAAAATACAAGAAATATCCTCTGAGAAAGAGAGGAGGGCAAATCAACCTGCATATGCAAATAGTAGATTATGGTTTGGGGTTTTTTTTTGCTTTTATAGACATCAAATGGGCCTTCTGGATCATAAAATCCAGTTCCCAGGCATGCGTGTGAAAGTGCTATCCATTTAATGACGTTCAGAGCATAGATTGGAGGCCAAGTCACAAAAGCAAACAGAAAGCTCTTTGACTCAGCATGGAACGCTTCAGAGAAAAGTAGGAAAGAACTCTAAAATCAGACAAAATACTAGATCACCTTTCAACACTGGGTAGAAGATACATCTCAGTTCTTAACTGAGGTCACTTTTGTTGTGGCTGCATTTTTTCCCCTGGTGAGCAGCTGTGTAGTGCTTAATTTCCAGCTGGATTTGAACCACGACAGTTGTGTGGAGAGGTCTACAGTGCATTGTAAGATAAATAGATTCTTGAGTTTCTACTGTCATTTACCTTCCATAATTCTGACTGCTGCCTCTACTGCACCTTTGGTAAATCTAATTTGTGTGAGGATTTAATCATAACCTACCATACCAAACTTGCATTGCTTCTCCCAACACTCCATCTCCATGGAGTCTCATCACAGTTCCTCCTCAAGGTAATTAAGTATTATATATATATATAAACCCAGAATCTACAGTGAAAAAACTGCTAATTTTTAATTAAATACTATATATACATAAAACCAGAATCTACAGCGGAAAACCTGCTACTTTTGTATGTATTAATTTATTTATTTTTTTTGTATTTCAGAGTGGCCTTGCACTCTTTAAATATTTACCCAGGGGTCCATTTTACCTGCTGATGGTGTTCTTCCCTACATCCTCAGCATCAGAAGACTAATCACATGAGACACAATGTATGCACTGCCTTCTATTTTGTCATTATTCTCTTTGGCAGATGCCAGTGAACACTAGCTGAGACATCCTCAAAAGCTTCCTTCCATTAAGTGCTGATCTCATTTTTTTCACACAGAGGAGTGCATGTTTGGTAAATAAGAAATAGAAGTAACATAAATTGAATATGGATAAGCTGGAAACATTCCCTGATATGATCAAGCCCAGTATATTTAAAAGGTAATGATAAGGGCATAATCAGATTTGATTTTAAGATGGAGGAGCAACTTCCATCTGCATTCCTTGTGAAGTTCATAAGCTGCACCACAGGGTTACCACGCACAAGTCCCTGTGCTCAGACCTGAAAGGGCATGGAAATACGTACAGTAATGTGAATGTACTGAAACATGAACACATCTGCTGCTGTGCTGGATGCACAATTCTTACCCTCTTTGAAAGCCATCACGGTGCACTTCATAGTTGCTGCCAGACTTCAGCACCCTGGCCTGTGCTTAGTTTTTCATGTGGGCTCCTACTCAAGCACTTCGGGAGCCTTGGAGGGAAAGAATTGAACACCATCATCCAACAGTGGCTTCAAGGGCAAGCAGAACCTCTAGCACCTGCAGAACAAGGTTCACTCCTAGTCTGATATAGGACTGACAAATGGCTCACAAGGATTAAAAAGGCAAAACCAAGATGAAAATAAAAGAGAGTCTAGCAGAAAATACATAGATTATTTTCAGAATATTAAATTTTTCAAAATAAAATATTTGTGTCCTGACTGCTCTGCATTTGGAACCCAGGAAAAATACATTTAAAAAGTAAGGGACAAAGTCACTGAGCAAAATTGCTCTCTTTTGGGCTCACTGTGTACACAGTAGTCCTACTTCCCCAATTGCATTTGAAAGACTCAGGGCTTCCATTTTCTCCAGAATATCTGGGACAGGCATTTTGGTTTAGTAAGTATGTTATCATTGTCAATTTTAGTTGAAACACATTTTGCTTCTAAACCCCATTAGCAAGAGAAAGGAGATAGAATCTAAGAGAATAGGTTTGTGACGGAAAACTAAAAGAAAGGAATCTTGTAAGGACAGGAAAGATGAAGACAATTCAGAAGAGTACTCCAAGCATAACTGTACATGAGATGCATTCTTGAGATTAATGAATTTGTTGTACATGCACATAATTATTTCCATCCACATGGAACAGGTCCAGCTGCTTTCAGCATCCACAAATGAGAAGCAGAAGGAAGCAGAAGAGAAAACAACCATATTTTGCTATGTCCAAGAGTTAAAATCACTGGATGGCAAATAAATTATGCTAAGCACAATTAAACACAGAATTAACAGTAATCATTTGTAGCATAACTCAACAAGACAGACGAGATGAATGAGAAACGGCTTTTATTGCATCATATTGAGAAATGGAGTTTTACGTTGCCAAGATACATGTTTACAGAAATATGAACTTGAGGTCAAATATCTGATTGGATTCTAGCAGAACATGCATTCATCTACGCCTTGTTTGTGGCTGTTTCTAATCCCTTCTCCTACTTTTTGTGTGAGGAAAACTCCTACTCTTGTAGTAGCTACTATTTTAGCATTACAAGGGGCAGGACTGCTAGTTCGAATCCAGGTTCATGCAGCTGACATTTGGTTTTTAGTGAGTGGATGGGCATGCCCCATGCCAGGTGAGAGATGGCACAACGGAGCAGCTGCCACTCTGCTTTAAATCCCTGTGATCTTCAGAACACTGCTGCTGGCAGCAAAACAAGGCAAACTCAGCTAGGGCAGTACCTGATGGGCAGATGGAAGCCTGGTCCACGCAATGGCTCCAGTGCAAATGACTGTGTTTTAGAAATCATGTCCCAGTCAGAGTAGACCATGGACTGGGCTAAAGATCCAAGGCTTGGATCCTCAGTAAGTCTTGGAAGCTTGGGCTTATGATGTCAGCAATACCAGCACTCAGCTTTGGTCAGCCTGAAGCAAACATGAATAAGACTAAGAGGTACCATTTAGACTTTCTCACAGTTACAGCTGTGTTAGGGTTCTAAGGTTCAGGTAAATGAATTTGTTAAAAAAATTTCTCCTTCCTCTGTTGCTATAGCAACTCTTGGTTTTCTATTTAGCAACAGCCTTGGCCCAGAGTTAAGTCTTGTTATTTCTTTTATTGCATTCTATGCTGTCTTTCAAAGATATTTCCAATGACCATGATGAAACAGCAAATTATCCCCTTTCACTGGATAATTATAACTCAGCCATAGCATGCCCCAGAGCCCTTGGAAAAATTTGGCCCAGGTTTACATTGTGGGGTTAATTGCCCAAAAATACTGCAGAGATGTGTTACTGCTGTAGTGTGCCTCCAGTTCTAGGAGCTGAGGAGTGCTCCTGGGAGCTACAACAAGCAGACATTGAGACTGTGCCCCCAACACGCCAGACAGATATAGATAACCTCTAACATAATGTGTTTAAAAGCTAGTCGGTGTGATACTTTTATTTTGCCTTAAGTTGCAGCCATCCCTGCTCAGTGCAAGAAAAAAACAACCAGCTTCCAGGACAAAGCTCTTGGACATTAGCCCCTGAGTTAGGAGGAGATGGGGAATCTGGAACAACTTACAGACATTCTAGGCTCACTGCTGGCAGTCTGTGGGGTGCTCCTTTGAGACATGCAGAGGAACCACCCTCCAGCTTTCCTGCTTCACTGAATCTCCACCAAGGAGCTGCCATTCCCACAGCAGGTAGAAGGACCCTTCAGGCTCTGTCTTTCAGCAGCATTTTATCTCCTGTGTCAGAGACAAAGAAGTGCTCTTCTTCTATCAAAACACAGCTATGCCACAGGCTTTCCAGCACCTTTGAATGATGGGCCAGGTATAAAGATTGATTTCTAGCTCCTGATATGAAGACAGGCAGAAAATTTCCATAGGAGATGAGTGAATGAAACAGCAGCTCTGAAGGAGAGGAAACAGGCAGGGCCACATGAAGTTGTTTCCTTAAGAATGTGAGCATAACACTTGCCTATAGATTTCACTGGAAAATCTAGTTCAAAATAAGGAAGCCTAAATCTATTTGGTTTCTCCCTGCTTTCTTTTCTCCCAAAGAGTACCTGACAGGTAGAGACTTAGCCAAGAAAACAGAGTCCCTGCATTAATTGTTAATGGAGACAAATGCCAGGTGCATATGTCAACTGCAATTTTTCATTCCTTGCTGATAGCACAAGGTTCCACAGAGTAATGCCAAAATGTTAGGGTAGAAAATTCACTCATGGCTCCCCCAGTCCTTTTGTGATTTTTTAAAACAGCTTTTCATTTTCAGAAAGCAATTTCACTCTGCTACTTCCATTATTCCATGTAGCTTTGTCATACTTGATCTTCATTAAAACTGAAGACACTATAATAGAAGGCTCAATTTTAGAGCAAAGGTAATTGTTCTGTAGTCTGATCCATTGCTCGTGCCAGCATGCAAAGTAATGTTGTGCACTCACACATGCTGTGTAGTGTTAGATACTGACACAAACAGCAGTGTATTTACCAGTTTGTTTTGATTTAGGAATTACAGTGAAATCATCTGTTAGAAGCATTTGTCTACAAACGCAGAGTTGTAGACAGAACCAAGACTTCAATTCACAGACAGGAGAACCTGGAAATCTTTCAGGGTTTAGCACGAAGACAAGACTTACTTAATTTTGTTGACCTTTTCGGGAATATGGCTTGCTGGAATGATCCTTTTATTTTTGTTTCTGTGAATTAATATGGTTTCACTTTTGTGTAGTGAAGGAGAAACTACAGTCACAGGCATTTCTGCCTCAACCATCAAAGGGGATGTTGCACTTAAAGCTGCTGCTACTACATAAATATGGATTGTTTGCTGTGATGCTCCAATTCTGTGTGTTGATCAATCTCCAAATTAAGGTAAGACAGAGCAGTCTAAGAACACCAAAGTTCTCTCAATAATTGTCTATAGCTCTTCCTGCCCCAAAACCAAAAAGCTATGGCTTCCCTCAGCTGTAAGACTGTCTGAAACCCACTGAGGATCATTCTAAAGTGCCTGATTTACAGAGTATCTGTTCTAAATCAACAACCAGTAATGGAAAGCATGTGCTCATTTAATGGATATTATTTGCCTGGAGTATTATGTGTCCATTTAGTAGTTGATAATAAAATGCCTGAGACTTTCACAGTGTAATGTACTTGCTGAGAGTCTGTGAGAGCTGGGGAGCCAGGGAAAGGTGTTTCCCTGGCTTAAGGAATGACCTTAATAAGTATAATAGAGGCAGACGTTCAGAAGATACCACCTGATCTGCTGAAAGTTGCTTTAGTCTTTCTAAAGTGGGTAAATGTTCAGTAATCATTTCCTGGAAGAAGGACCAGATTCTTTCTTTGCATTAGTGTAGATTTAATGGGGAAGGAAAGGAGAGGCAGATCTGAATATAGGTGGAAACCAAGATTTGAATATACGTAGAGACTCCAAGGAAACTGGTTCAAAGTCTAAAATGCAATTGACTTTGAAGGTCCTGCATCTAGTGATTTTGCCCACAGGAAAATAATGCCTTCCTGAGAATTTGAGCCAGAAGTCTCCCAGTGTGAACAGGCTGGCTAATCCAGAAGAGGATGCTTTCTTTTTTTGTTAACAGATTGACAGAACAGCTTCCTTTTTACTACATATGCATATTTTGTCAATGTTTCAAATGATGCTTTCTATTCTGAACTTTGTAAAAAACCTCACCCATCTGGACTTGATGTGGCTTAAGGATAATTCCTGGGGTTTTGTTTAACAGCAGGACACTCCTTATAGCATTGTGATGATCCTTTAAATGGGAATATCTGAAGACTAGCGAGAAAACCCTTTCTTGAGAGCCTCCAAGAGAGATCTAAATGTGCCTCCCATAACCTTCTACATGCTGTTTTTTGCACAGATATTACCATATTCTTTTTGAAGGGTAGAGGGAAGGACAAATAATGAGAATTCTGGTAGAGATGAATCTAGCAAAGTTTGTTATTAACAGATCATGTGCAATGACTAAGGAGAAAGAATGTCAGAGAAGTGTTGATTCTTCATCCAGCTTTGCTTTTATTAATATAACTGGGCCTGTAACCTAACATGTTAACTCTTCCAGCCCTATTTGCTCTTGAAAACTTCAGTCAAGCAAAGAATACTAGAACTATGGATGCTACTGGCAACATTAAGATACAAAGTTTGGCAGAAGACTTATCACAGTTGTGTGCTGAACAGAAATGGCTCATGTCAAGAACACATGCAGTAAAAAAGAAAATTAAAACACACTTTTAATAAATCATCTCAGCTTCTGAGGAGCAATTACTCCCACCTACATATCTGGTTTTAAAGTCCAGTTACTGCGAATGATCTGCTTATAAAACTTCTGCATAATAAAAAGGAAGGAAAAGAGATAAGCCTGGATTATGACTTCATAGAGCGAAAAAGAACTAAGATCTTCAAAACCATTGTCTCAATTTTGTAAAAATACATATTTATAAAACTAATTAAGTGATGAGGCAGGCCGGGATTTTATGCTAGTATCCTGCCTTTGACTAACAGTTTCAATTTATCTCAAATTGCAGTTGTCTATGTCAAAAAATTAATTTGACTCTAGCATTTATGTAATAGATTGAGCTGACCAAATCAAACTCACACTCAAAATACATAGTTATGTGTGCATGTTTGATGAGCAAGGACAGTTCAGTAAGCAGTCTGAATGATAATAATTGCCTCCTTCCTGCAGACAGCTCATTGTCTCCAAAGTATTGCAGATTTGAAATTTTCTGCTTTGTTCCTCAGAATTTAGAATGGCTACCAAGTATGACCCAAGAATTACAGATACAGTCCATAAATGACTGGTCAATTAAGAAGGCAACTTGAACTCCTAAAAATGCTAGAGAAAAAGGGTTGCACACCATACGTTAAAAAGAAATTGCTCGATTTTTGAAACAGAAAATCAGAACAGAGGGTGAGAAGTAGAAAAGTGCAGAAAAATGAAGATGGAGCTATAATGTCCCCAGTGAATACTTACCTTCTACTGGAGCTGAAAACCTGTCAAATTCAGAAAAAAAAAAAAAAAAAGTGAAAATATGTAAGTTGGTAGCAACATCTAAAACTTAAGCATCCTCTGATTTTATGCAGGCAGAGAGGATTTATTAGGTTACTGTGGCAGTACTATAAAAGCCTGCACAGGACTATGAAGCAGCTACTGAACAGCTTGAAATGAATAACACAGATGGATCTAGAAATCATTTGCCTGCAGATGACAGCTTCAGCAGAAGGTGGTACACTGGCTGTAGAAATCATCCGCTGCCCTCCCACCACAGAGGTATGTATAGTTAGTCACTTTTCACAGCTCTGGTACCAAAATAGGCAAAATAATTCACTTGCTGGGTTCAGACTGGGCCAAAGAAAAAGATATCTCAATTCAAATAATTTGATCTGAGTGAAGTTTTTCTGATAAATTAAGTCTTCTGAAATATGCACTTTTGAGAAGACAAAAAT
The DNA here is from genome assembly GCF_963662255.1 of Cinclus cinclus. Taxonomy (NCBI): domain Eukaryota; kingdom Metazoa; phylum Chordata; class Aves; order Passeriformes; family Cinclidae; genus Cinclus; species Cinclus cinclus. Next base: position 17,446,780 of record NC_085047.1, on the reverse strand, counting down.
ATTGCATGAGTTGAACTAAATTCCAAGGAATATTTTTGAAACAAGATAACTGGGGAGCAAAAACCCCACATTAAATAAAAATGTTTATTTAAAAGTTATTGTTTTGAATAAAGTGCTATGATTCGCAATTTTGTGTTTAGAAATCAGATTTTCCAGTTTTATTGTTAAGGTCAAATAGCATTATTGAAAAATAGTATAAATAACAATAACTGTAGAATTTTACTACAGAGCAGAATTCTTGGTTTCTAGTAAAACAATGTATTTGGACTTGATTTATTAATTCAGCCTTACCATTTTTTTGCACTTGCAACCCAAATTTATTTGTGAAATGCAGTGATTTAAAATAACTGCAACAAATCTAACTGGAAAGAACTTCAGAGTCATAGATGTTGAGTTGCTCTGAGGGAGTAAAGGGCAGATTACAGAGTTCCAACAGCCCCTGGGAAAACTCCACAAGCAGGATTAAGGAAACTGTTTCTCCACCTGTCCAGAACTGAGGTACAGGGATAACCCTTGGTGTACAGCTATGCTCCCTGCACCTTCATTAGATTGGTAAAGGAACCAGTGTCGTCAGAGATGGCTGAGTTCTGCTCCTGGCTTGAAAAGCAAATGAATAACTTACCTGATACACAGGAGGACTCTTGCTGTGCACTGGTCCAACCCAAAAGTAGGATTAACCAAAACAAAAAGCTATTTCAATTTCTCTATCCTGTCTGCTATCCTCACTAGCATCAAGAGTGGTCCAAAGACACAGATCAAGGTTGGTAAAAACCCATGGACAGAGGCTGGGCCACCTCAGAATTTCAGGTTTGACATTTTCCACTTTTCTGTCTATAGAATGGAAGTAAAACCAATTGAGTTTTATCAAAGTAAATATGCAGTATTGATTTCAAGGCACTCAAAGTCACTATAATAACCCCTTCAGGCTCCATAATAACAACAGGCTCTATAAACACCATATGAATAAATATAAAGCTACGAAGTTGTCCAGAGTAGGCATTTTTCTGCTAAATGAAAGAAAAGGAATTATTTTAACATGGGCTTAGCTAATGCAGTGTTGAATTATTAACCTGTATGAGTGTGCAAAAGTGATAAGTTCATTATTAAGGTTTCCATCTTTGCAAAACTGTATAAAATATTTCAATAAAATAATTTTGTACTTTCAGTCTAACTTCAATAAAATAATTTTATATTTTCAATATAAGTTATTAAAGAATAGGTAATAACAGTAGTTATGCAATAATGAAAGAATAATCAGGTATACTCAAAAAAGTCTGGAAGAAAGGAACAAGAAATGCTCCAGGTGTGACATTTTTATCACAATCATAGCTTCCCAAGGAACTGAACAGTAAGAAACTGATTGGAAATTCTTGCAAACCTATATTGGAAATATCTCTACCAGCCTCAATTATACCATCTATGCTCAGTAGTACTATTCAGTTAATATATCCCAGACCCTTACTTAGGAACATAAAGTTTAAATAAATAACTGTTGTTCTAGCAAAAGGCTGACCATGAATGGTATATTGTTGCAATAAATAAAAATAATTGCAAGATCAAAATATCCAAGCCAATGCAACACCTTTGAGGTTTAATCAAACTGGATCAAACTGGGATTAATTTTTTCCCTGTCATCATCTCTGGTAGGAGCTCTGAAGAAAGACAATATGTCAGGTCTAACTGTGCTTTATTTAATGTGAAAACGGCAATAGATTCTCTAGGGATCACCAGAGAGGTGAAACAACTTAATTACTTCAGTAGTCTTATTTCACCATTGCTTGGAGGAGCAGCCTGCCACAGCCCCTTGGCTGCTGTCTCAGTAAAACACCTATCCCAAATGGCAGTGACAGAACTGCACTGAGATATCAACCCTTGGAGTTCCCTGCATCCCTCTGAAGCACATCACAGTGGCTGCTGTCAAAGAGAAGGTGTTAGTTTAAGGTGAGCACACCTTCTTGAATAATAGCACAGACCAGAAAGATTCTTAAGGAGAAGGAAATAAGAAATAAAGGAATTACCATCCCACCTTTTTGACAGCCATGTCCTGAATGAGTGTGGGTGAAGAAAAGATATCCAGATCTTCCACTAACTGGCACCCAATTGTAATGACATACGTAAAATCATTTATCTGGTGTCACAGATGCTACAGCTCTTTCCTTCAGTATTCATTGCATGTATGGAGCCAGGAAAAGTGTGGTGACAGCAGACCTGCCACTGGAGCAATGGGGCTTCTGGAAGGGAGAAGAGCCCGGGACAGAGCTGAGCAACAAGAAGGTCCCATCAATCTCTGATACAGACTGAGAGGAGAATGGGTTGAAAGCAGCCCTGCTGAGAAGGGCTGCTGGTTGACAAGAATCTTAACATGACCCAGCAAAGCCAATGCATCCTGGGGTGCATCCAAAGTAGTGTGGCCAGCAGGGCAAGGAAAGTGATTGTCCCCTTCTACTGTTGTGAGAACCCATCTGGACTGCTGTATCTGGGTCCAGAATCGTCAGCATAAGGAAGAAGTGTACCTGTTGGAGTGACTTCAGAGCATGGTCATGAAGATGATCAGAGGGTACAGCACCTCTCTTACAAGGACTGACAGAGAGAGACAGGGTTTTTCAGCCTGGAAAAGAGAAGGATCCTGAGAAACCTTTTAGCATCTTCCAGTACCTAAAGGGGCCTGCAAGAGAGCTGGAGAGGGACTTTTTACTTTTTAAGACAGGTAGTGATAGGACAAGTGGGGAAGGGATTCTTTATTGTGAGGTTGGTGAGGCTCTGGCGCAGGATAAGTGAGGCTCTGGCACAGGCAGTGAAGCTCTTTGCCCATGGAAGATGTGGATGCCCCATCCCTGGAGGTGTTCAAGGCCAGGTTGCACGGGGCTCTGAGCAACCTGAACTGGTGACCAACCTAGGCAACTCTGGGCAATCTGAGCATCGCCCTGACCATGACATTTCTCCAGGCCTAAGGAATCAAAATTAGGGAAAAAGATACAGGAAAGAAAGAGAGCAGGGAACCTCATAGAATGATAAAATGCCAGGTTGTGTGGCTGCAACTGCCAGATTGGTCCAGGGGGTCAAGAAGTCCTTATTCTAATCAAAATATTATTTCCAGAGTGGGGACAGCACACCAGGGGCAGATCTCATGTCTGGGGCAGCAGTGTGTGCTCTAGGACTCCCCTGTCCGCTTGTGATGTACTGTCACAGTGAAGGGGATTGACTTCAGTTTTAAGAACAACATGGAATTTCAGAATTGAGTAAATAAAAACTTAGTATAGACTTGAGGATTTGAGCACAGCAGCAGCACTTCGGTACAACTATCTTGCAGATGAAAGGGAGGTGTCAATAGACTTAGGCAGAGTAAATCCCATTTAACAAGATACATTACACTATCTGCCAGAGTGCAGACAAAAGCAAACATACATCTGACCTAAAAGATCCTTTCCAATCTCAAAAGTTCATCCTTCGGGACTCAGCAAGACACACTCAAAGGACTAGAAGTGCTGAATGAAATATTTCTGAGATTCAGCTGTGTGAAGACTCTTGACACAGATTTAATATCCCCATTTTATATAAAGAGCACTTTTCACAACCGAGCCACCTTTGATCTCACCGTCCTGATCTTTAAAGATCTCCAAAATGCCTTCCAAAGGCAAGCCTAGAACTAACAGTTTGAACCGCTGGTCACCAGAAAACAGGGATTCAACAGAGATTGATTTCATTGCATAGTATAATTTTTTTTCCCTTCTGCTAACCTTTCCATGTTCCACAGACTACACATTTTTTTTCTTCCTTTCTCTTAGCAAGGTAACTGCTTTATCAACTGTCTCTACTCTGCACATATAAAATTTTCTTTCAAAGCTGGCTCCCTTGGTATGTACCTGAGCAACTGCTTTCATTTTATGCTTAATTTTGAAGTCTGCTAACTTCATTTCATACCTGAGGAAGGCTGTTGAGCCTGAAAAGAAATCTTTAAATAAAAGATGCATGTGCACTTGCTCACATCTGGTTTGACTGCTTGCTAAAAACCACAGCCTCACCTCCTTTATAAATATTTCTGAAGCTGGCAGGTTAAGAGAATACAGTAAATAAAGCACACCAAGTTAACTAAAATATGAGACATGTTAAGATCCTATTCAACTAAACAGCAAAGTGGATCATCAATCTTGTGGTGGAATCATACATAATCAGTATGGAAAACATTAATGGCCTATGTCTAAACCATGTGTCTGTTCCACCTGTTAATTCAGGAGAGCAAGGCTCTTCTCTAGGCTCTGGGTCACTTCACACAACATTTTGTGGTTGTCTTGGAAGTTAAGAGAATTCAGTCTAACCCAGGAAAGCTGTATGTCAGGAAGAGCTCTGTCAGGCTCCTCCTTGCTTGGATGCAGAAAAAAGCCAAAGTATCTCTAAACTATTCTAAACAATTTGTCCTCTGCTGCCTGAGGACAAATTGCCTAAGGCAGAACTGTGTACTCTCAAACTGAGAGCTGAAAGTATCACTTCACTTCTCAATTCTAAAGACAGCCATGATGTAAAAATTGGTACTTACAGTAGGACCTGCATGTTAGGCTACACATTCCCCTCTTTGCTGACCTAATAGGATCAAAAATGATGAAAACAAGTGAGACAGTAAAAATAAATTCAGAAAATTACATTATCTTCTAGAATGTGGACAAAAGCAAACATTCATCTGACCTAAAAATCCTTTCCAATACCAAAAGGCTCCTTGGGACTCAGAGCCTGTGAGATTTTTACATTTATTTTTTAGGAACTCCGATACTTATTTTTCCTCTTACTAATTGTTTCAGTTAATCAGTAATAAAAATAATTCCTTATAACTTCATTAATAGGACTTAGAGCTTTCACGACAATAATGAGGAATTTTTTCTGTATTTTTAATCTTTCCAAGCAAGTGAATATTTGCAAAAATAACCCAAATGGAAAATAAAAGAATAGTTATATAATAATTCCATAAACTTTTTTTTGATGGACAGTATTCTTTCATACATAGACATGCTACAATTTACTACATGAGAAATAATACATATCTCATAGTACATTATGACATGGTTATGATAAAGTAAATCTTTGAGCCAAACTTGATAATATTTCCAGAATTCAAAACATTAAAGTTACCAGTGGAAAAGACTTCCCATTTTAAATTTGATAGATGTTTTAAGTCCATCCTTTGCTGAAATATTATTTTTGCTGTGCCATTTTTTTGCATCCTTAAGGAGTTATTCACGAAAAGTGAATACCAGAAGTGATAAATTACAATTTATGAATCCTGGCCAGCACAGTGAAATGGGAAACCTAAAAATGTTTAGCACTGTGTTTTGATATGAGGCAAATATTTAAATATTTATTTTTAAAGACAGTAGTTACTTTTAAAAAATATTTACATTTTTAAAGAATTCTTTAAAATCCATAGACTTAAAAATTTACATCCCATGACTATAAACTATTCTTTTTTGAATTAATAAAAAAATAAATAGATACTGCACATAAAGAGATTTTAAAAAAATATATAACTTTTGTGCCCCTAAAGAGAGTCAGTGGAGGGACTAATTAGCAGAGTTGTTGACCATCCTATCAGAGAACAATTTAAGAGAACAAGAAAATGGAAGAAAAGATCTTGGACTGGTCAGAATCAATCTACCAATGCTTTGAGAAGGGGCCATTTACAAACAAAGAACTAAATACAACTTTGATAATCCATGGCTATGAATCCATATCACAGAATATCATTGGCTCATGGACTCCACAAGGGAATAAAAATAAAATGATTGCCTTTCCTCCTCACCTCTCATTGTGTAAATAAAAAGCCAGGTGATTTATTAATTTGAGTGCAATACAGATTTGCAATGAAGCAAAGCCTTGCCTCTGCTGTTGCCTTGCTGTTACACCCAGTGATGAAGGGGATGGTTGACACTTGCCTGTCCTCTGTGTCACCTGAGAGCAGTTCCTCACAAGCCAAACCAGAGCTTGGGAGTTTAGGAGATAACTACAAATGTCACAATTTGTAATAGGGTGTTGTTATTCCTTGGGAAAAAAAAACAAAAACAAAACAACAACCCGCTAAATTCAGTTCTAAGGCTCATGAAAAAGATTTATCAAGTTCCTGTGCCCTGAAAAGATCCTAAAATTTTAAGAGCATCTGGGAAATCAGTTGGAAGCAGAACTTATTTAAACTTCAAGGCACAATCAGAAGTGACTGCAAATCTGCACACCAGCACATGCCTACTTCCATGTGTCAGGGCATCCATGCAAAATTACAGTGTGTAACTTATTTGTTATCTGTCACACATTTTACCCCACTGATTCATCTACTTATCATTCATTACATGAAGGAATCAAACTGATTTTCTCTTCACTTAGCACACTAGGTGTCAGCTGAATAAACCCCTTGTCTGCCCATCCATTAGTAGTGTAGGAGTGAGATGCATAATTGATTTGACCTTTCTTTCACATTGTTAAAAAATAGAAAATAACCCTGCTGCCATCAATACACTACTGAACTTCTCAGATTTTAATGACAGACACTGATGCAGCTGTCATCTTTCTTGCTCATGGTAGCCGAAAGCAAGTTTGAAATTTAAAGCAAAATGAGTCCAAAGCTCAGGGTGGCACAGACAGGAAGGTTGGTCACGCCCATGCAAACCAAGATGCATAATCTTGGCACACCACCACCAAAAACGTTGGATAATTGATACAACAGGCTCACTGCTCATGAACTGAATGTATCACTCTTCCTTTCTGCTGACAGCTCTGTGAAAAAAATACTTCCCCAGTGGGGAGTGATCAGATTCAGTTGAATGTATTATTTAATTTCTCACAAGGAAATCAAACACCTCCTTCATCTCCTGGCTTAGTGGGTGCCCACGTAGGGCATGTGTAGAGAAGAGAAGAGGAACAGCTCTGGAAAGTGGTTCACCATCTGTACACCAGCAGCTCCACCATGCAGGGCCAGGCAAATATGCTGGCTGAGCAGATTTAAATTTCCAGAGTTCTGCTTTCTGTCTTGCTGGTATTCACTGCCTCCCCAGCACAGAGAGAGAGCAGGAGCCTGTGCCAAACCATGCTTGGACATTAAAGTGATTGCACAGGCATACAATTGTGTTTTAACCTCAAGCTGCTGCCACTCACACCCCCCCAACCTTACTGTCCAAAAGGGAAGAGATCCAGTTCAACACCAGCAGGTGCTGTCAGCCTTTTCAGAAAACCCTTTTTTAGTATCACTCATCTTCAGTAAAAGAACCCTGTTCTTCCAGAGCAGGGTGCAAAATGAACACTAAAACAAACATCAAGGCCCTGTCTGCTACTGAGGGTGCAAGGACAGGATCTTGGCTACCATCTGTAAAACCACTAAACCCTCAAATTTTACTTCTTTTTTTTTTTTTTTTCCGATAAGCAGAAGCTTAAACACATTGATCATTATCTGGTCTCAGAAATAGACATCTTAGCACTCTCTTTTAAATCTATTTTACCTCCCCAAGAGCTTTTCTAGGACTGGGAGAGCAACAAAGGAACATCCATACTGTGCTTTTATTTCGACCTTGTCTCTAACCCTGCAAACTGTGGAAAAATCTTGGATAGACACTACCACCCTTCCCTAAAGCATACATGAAAATTCCTTCACTTCCTTGGCATTACACAGGAAAAAAATGGCCTCACATCACCTCAGAAGGCTGTTGGGATCTGATTGCAATTAGAAGAAAAGCATTTTTTGGGCCCACTTTTGCCATAGTTTATAAATATTCATCTAATATGTGAGAGCAACTGACACACATTAGGGAGGTAAGGTGGCACAGCTTTCAGGGGGACTGTAAGGGACATATGGCTGCCTAGACCCAGAAGCAACTCTTTTACTTCATTAAAACAAAAGATGTAGCTGTAGCAGCACTGGTCCAGCCACACAAAACATGTCACTCACAACATTAAGTACGCTTTTATGCATTATTTTAAGCACAAAGGAACATGTTTTTCTAATATGTGTGTGCATACACACATATATGCTTGCTTATGTGCATGTATGTATATACACACACATGCATATATACACACAAATGTATACATGGGCTTGAGGCCAGGCAATAAACAAAAGGGGCTAGCAGTGCTCATAAATGAGGGAAAAAATCAGACCAGATTTCAGAAAAAATTGCTGGAATGATGGGAATATTAATATGTATGGCTCACCCATACTATGTAATGAGAAGGAAGAGTTTTGGTGCTTAACCCTTTGAAGCACTTGATTACTTCTGAAGCAATGACTTCAGTGCTTGCCACAATGAAGAGGTTATTTTTGCAGTTGCCATGATCTGTTGTGTGACAGGGAATGAGCTCTGCAACCTCACCCCCCCAGACCTTTGGCTTGTCATGCTACGAGCCTTCCCCTGGCTCTTGAGACATGTCAAGGAAGCACATTCCAGCTTCTGGGATGCTCAGATTCATCTGCTGACACCCTGATGGGTTTGTTTGGAACTCTAATTTATTTAAATCTATTGTTTTGAAGAAAATAGGGGGCCCTAGTGCCTATTAGGCTTCATTTTGAGACGCTTAAAAATGCAAAACAAGTTAATCTCAGCGAAGCAAAGGGGTTATGCTGAAACAGTTACCCACACAAACTAAAAAAACCCACGAATTACTAGGCTGTCCTCAACTCCTGTCTGCTACCAAGGCTTAGGGAGCTGTGGTATGCTGAAGGCAGCTGAGACTGGCGCCGCAGTGGCAGCTGTGAGATACAGACTTCCACATCAGACTGGGGTCAGGCTAAAGGGACCTTTTCTCCAGGATCATCTGGTTATGACCAGAATATCAACACATATAAAATAATTTTCAAGCACATTCTCTTTACTATTTAATTTTAAGGGACTATAATATCAATTGTGATGAGCCTGTGAATATGTAAACAGAATTGTTTTTCAGGCCAGTCTGAGGGTTACACAAAAACTTGACATAATGATTTCTCACGCTACGATGGAGAGAGAGAGCTGAGCTGGAATTTGCCTGTTTTTCCTTGTCCTGGCACCATGACTTATGTTGTTGCATTTTTCATAGTCTGATTACAATTTATAAATATGTCAAGGAAACCACTATTATTAAGATGATGTGTTTCCACAAAGACCACACACTTTAAAATAAACCAACAATACATATTACTAAGTTGGCACATGGTATCTCCATTTTCCAATGCAACATTGCAAGCTGGGGCCCACCATACTTAGCACTTATCTGTTTAATTTGAATCAGATTAGTAAATTTAAAACATTTGAGGTTTAAAGTTGTAACTGATTAAAGTAAAATTAACAGATGGATGAGCTTTATCCCAGATGAGAAAAATCCCACCGGAAAACTAAACAAACTATTCCTTAAACTTCCAATTACAATGTGCAGAATGAACAAGTCGTAGCTGATTTTAAAGTGAAAGGCTGTACTGCACATCTCAAAAAGCTGGAATTCAATATTTCAGTTTGAAAAAAAGGAAAAGAAAAAAGGAACAGACAAATTTCATACTAAAGGGACCTGTTTTGTTTAATGTAAATTGACTCAAATCTGAATTTCTCCTTAAGGAGCAAAAATGGAAAAAAATCATTAACCAAAATTGGTCTTCACGCATGAAAGAAAATCATAGTCAACATATATCTACACTGTGCATCCAGAATATACAGTCAATCATAGTATACACCCTGGGGGAAACTTACAGAGCCATTTCTTCCTTGCTTAGAATGGTTGTTACCAGAAGCATTAAAAAATTTCAAGAGCTATAAACTTGGAATTACCGATATTCTACTAGAAACCTCCAAGCCCCACCACTTCATATATAAAGAAAAAAGAAAAAATACCCAAAACCATTACCAGTGAAAAAAAATAATAAATTCTACTCATAAGGAGACCTAGTTGCAAGAATATAGAGGAAATGAATATTTAAAGAAAGGAAAAATTGGAGAAGCAGCTAAGTCATGTGAGCAATGGATGGTAATTTAAAATCTCAGTGAAATCTCAACAGGCAAAATAATTAAGAACAATAAGATGGAATTTTTAATAAGAAGCGCCTGACCAATGATTAAATACATTTCAAGGTAGAGAGATATAATGAATTATACCAGAGAAAATTCAAAATGCTCACTAGGTATTTACATTCTATAAAGAAAATTATAAAATGAGAATTCTTCTATTTTATATAATACAAAACACTGTGAAATAGTTTAACAAGGCCACATCTGTCAAGATTAAACTTGGGCATAACTAATCAACAAGTCTGGGAAACTTACTTGCATCTCACAATGCCTAAAATTGCTTAGCTGAAAGGTTCTCCAATTCATTAAAATTTATAAATTATTTATATTATAATCAATCATGCAAAACTGGAACAATTCCAATAGATGGGAGTACTGCCAAGAAAAAGAAAATTCTGGGGCTGGAAAACCCTGCAACATTCAGTGTCAAAAACTCATCTCAATTTGTTGAAGATTAACTCAAAAATTTGAGCACTGTGCAAAAATTATTTGACAGTCTGCAGATCTGTATTCTGTAACCATTTCTGGCAGGAATTTAAAAACAGTGGAACAGCTAACAACATGGGCTAAAGGATGCTCTCAGCATGAAAGTGTCTTGATGTTGGTTTGTTTTTTTTTTTTCTGAGCCATTTTCCTTACTACATCTCCTTAGCCTGGGAGTCTTTGCAGTCACATCCTGCTGCTAGGTGGCGGGTCCCTCTGACCTCTGATTTTGTGGAAAAGGCTCCTAGAGTTTTCAAAGGCCTTCGATGCTGTTGTGCCAGTGGGCTCAAGAATGCAAACAAACCATCACCAGGAGGATGAAAGAAGGGTTCAACCCATGGAGATTAAATGAGTGTTTGCAGATTCTTGTGATATCTCTGGGAACGAATGAAAAATCTGAAAATTAATTAAAAGCACAGCTTCACAGCTGAGACCATGAACGTGGCATTTCATCTGGAGCTAATGTTTATGAGCAGTTATGCTCTCCCTACCTTGGCAAAAAGCTATAGATTCACAATTAATAATTGTGCTGCTATTAATCTTTGGATGAAGTGGAACAAAGTCATTAAACAGAGACATCCTTTTACAAGGAGATGGATGCAGATAAGTACAGCATCCTTTCAGTGGATGAAAGGGCAAAATTGGCAAGAAATGTTTTTAAAGGCTTGCTACTAAAATGATCCTATTCTGGTCACAAATAAACACTTGAGTCTCCTCCAAAGGTCTCCGAGTCAGCTGCAGGATAGCCAAGACTGACCCCATCCTTCTGAAGCCGTGCCTGCTTTACAGTTATATCACATCAGAGCTCACTGTCATGATTTCAGGTATCCCCATCAGCAGCTCAAGCTCTATACTATGGCATTTCTACAAGCAGCTCATGAGCTGCAACATTTTCCTTTTGCTGCTTTTTGAGGCTTGGGGCACAGAGATGGGGGCAGTACTACACGTAGTCTGGAGCTAATCCAGCAGAATAACCCATCTGGGGTTTTAGGTCTTCCCTTACATTTCTCTTGGTCCAGAGCTGAGGCAGCCTCAGGAAATTGTCTCAGTTCCCACTACCAAGGCACTCAGTGAAGATCAATTTCCTAGAGACCCTCTATGTAGATTATATCCTTTTGCTATAATTTCTCATCGTCTGCTACTACCAAAAAGAGGCATCACCCTCACCCACAATTTGCTCTGGAAGCCCATGGAACAGCTAAGGCCTGACACCACTGTCAGCCCAAAAATCCAGGTTTGACACCAAAGGTCCTCCTGAGAGCTCTTAAACCCAGTCCTTCCTGGTATGTTCTTTTTCTCACTTATAAAGTAATCTTCCTGAGGATCATCTCCATGGAGTTTCCTTCAGAGATGTAAAGGGCTAGAAAGAACAAATTATCTACTTCAACTTTGACTTAAGTATAACCCCCAGATTCACAAATCTCCCTAAGGTTTTTCTGAGTCAATTTTACAGGACCTATTAGAACCAAGTCTCTTGTGCAGTGTGAAGAGGAAGTAATTTTATCTACTTGTTGTACTGTTGCATGAGGTGGGAAAAATATGCTGGCTTCTTTAAATGACATATGAGCGAGTGAGTAAATAAAACTGGCAAGTGGCTAAATTTAGCTATCCATAAACTTGTAATTTGACTACACCTTTGAAACCATTTAAGTAAAATAGGAACCTAATCAGATGACACACTTGTACAAAACTTAATGGGGAGCAATGAAGTGCAAGTGAGTTCATTAAATGGTGCAATGGGAAATGAAGTTAAAAATATTTATCAATCACTTTCTGGAAGATCTGGAAGATCAAGAGTAATGGAAAACTTCCATGATTTTGACAGGCATTGATTTTCAAAAGGCAATTTATTACCTAAGAATGTGTGCTTTCACTGAAGAAATTATTCTTGCTTTTTAATGACTTCAGCATTAGGCAGAGCATTTTGATATCAGTATATTTACTACACTGCCAAAGACAGGATCTCCAGATTCCTGATGGTTTAATAGCTTCCATGCCTCAGAGCCTAGAAAGTCCTAATGTTCCCTGATAGTACCAGGAGAAAATCTTTTAACATCATGTGTAAAATGTCTTAGTCATTCCCCAGTGAACATCACAAGTTATCCAAGAAATATCTAATTAGAAAATGATTGACGAATCTCCATCAAGGCCATTAGAAAATGTAATTTTTGTTTTGATTGATTTTGTTGGGTAATACAAGTGAGCCTCTAGTCTATGACTGGAATGTTTTATTGACTCCCCCACTCTCGAGGCAGCTTGACAGGAGTTAGAGAACGATGTAATTGTGGCTACAGCATTATCATCTCTTCAGAGGAAGCCTTATCTCAATGTTCATGCCTTATCTGTGGTGCCTGGGCTGTAACCATTTCTCACTGCTATGGTTAATTTGATAACAGTTGGTAAGGATTACAATATGCCTCTACAGAGGATTCAAGTAAATCATCCTTCCCAATCCTTCCTTGGATAGATTATAACACTTCAACAAGCTGGTTTTCCACACTTTAACAGAAGGGCTTTTTCCCCTCCTGTTTCAAAAAGCTTTTGAACTGAAACAAGTGCTTCTGCTTTTACATACTTATCCCTTAGCATGTGCTTGTAGGCAGCTAATAGTTATTAGGCTGCATTGTAGAACTCCAAAAATACAATTTGCACAGAACTAATACAAGAGTAAGGGTGTACGACTCCTCGTCTTATTTGTTAATATATAATATAAGATTATTAAGAAGATTTATAGAGATTATCCCCAGCTTAATTGTTAGAAGGAAATGATCATTGCACATTGAGGCATGAAATACAAGGTGTATGAAGTCAAAGTGATATGCTCACATTTTGCAAGGCCAGAGAAAATCACATTATCTGTGGAGAAGTAATTGATTATTTTTACTGACTGACCTTCTAATAAGATTCAACTTTCATTTGCATATAGTCACACAATGACCTGAAATTTTTTAATTCCTATCCTGACTGGACTCTGTCAGTCAAAGTAGTAAGTGGAAGACAATGAGAAGGGAAAAGGCAAGTTGGAAACAACAGAAAGCTGGTCAGTAAATCATAAATCAGTTCTCTGAGGAAAACTGGGTAAGCACAGTTAATTTCTTGCAAGTGTTCCTGACTCCTGCACGTAAATCTTCCTGATAGGAGAGAACAAAAGGGAAAATATCTGTTGTTAAGGACTCAAAATTCAGACAGTATATATCTTGTGAGATTTTAGTTTGCTCTATTTTTCTTCTGTGGACAAAGCATGCACTAACTGCTGGAGAGCATCTTCTGGCTAGGTTTCAGCTGACAGGAGTTCAGCTCCTGTGCTGTCACACCATTTGGCAAGGGGAATCAAAGCCTAGTAGGAAGAGATGATAAAATCATTCACTTCAGAGAGGTGATCAGGAAGACCAGTTCCAAACCAAATGTGGATGTTCAGTGTGTTGCTATACAGGGACACAGGCTACAGTGCAATAAGCAAGGATAATGGTGCACTCAGTCATCCACGTGCTTCCTGGCCATGATTTTTACAATGATGGTTACAGTAGTGTCTGTCCTGCATGGTTTATCTTTGCTTCCAGTCTGCTGGCACACAGGTATTAGCACTGCACGGCCTTTCTCTTCCAAGGAAGTAGAGCAGGGGATGCTAGAGATGCACCAAATTGTCACTTTTTCTTTCTGCCTTTCTATCAAATGCCCACGCTGGATTTGTGTAGGCACAGCACAGCTGCTGGCTGGGAGAGCCAGCTGAACTCTTGAAGGGAGCTGCCATCTGCAAGGAAGTCCTCTACTTGAAGGGCACAAGAAAAAAATTAACCATCTTCTACTTTCTGCAGAAGTGAGCAGAGATTCCTCCTCTCAATAAGATCTTTTCTCTTCCTGGGCTTCACAGACCCCAGCTAGCCCAGCAAAAAAGCCCCACCAGAACAGCACCGTGATCTCTGTAGTGTTGTAGCCTGGGAGAGAGGCAGGAGTGTCACTGTCACAGCAGATTGCAGTGGCACTCTCCATCACTAGGGACACTGAGTCTTCTCCAAGCAAGACTTAGAAGCTCCTGAGAGAATAAAAAACCACAAAAAACAACTTGGCTTCTATTGTGCAAGGTGACTTTCTTGCCTAGAAGAGGAACACTTTTTCACCTGGGCTGATCTGAAGCAAGTACCATATTTACCTAAGATAAATGAAAAACCACCTGAGCCAGTCAGTACAGCTGGTGTCTGCAGAGCACTTTCCCTAAAGGATTTACGTAACTAGGAGGTAACCACAAATCACAGGGAAGTAAAATTTAATGCAGAATAATTCAAAATCCATTATCAGTTTTCCCTGCTGTGCATACCTTCATCTGAGGGGGAGGTGAGAGGAGGGCTTAAAAGCCATTTTATTAGTGATGAGTGCCTTTTTATGCACACTTTTCTCTCTGAGCTTTCTTCTTGCTCATAAGACACCACTGTCACACAAGCCTTACCCAGACTTCTTACAGAGTTCATCCTGGAATAGCATATATATATATATATCTTCCTGGAATAGCATTCCCTGAATTTGCATTCTCGTGAACCTACTTTATCCTCCTTTTAAAGACTCTGTGAGTCTGGAGTAACTGAGGTGTCTACCCTGTTTTTAGTTATAACATCCTTCTTTTGAGATAGAGGCCAATGAAGTTAAGGGACAGCAAACTTTCAGGGTGGGCAGTGAACTCTAGGTTTTTGAATGACAGCCCATGTAGAGAAAAATGTAGTGAAAAAAATAAGGGTACAGTAAACAGAAAATAGCTATCAAAAATACATGTATCCCAAGTACCACTGTTATACTTCACAATTTTGGTCATCCAGGTTATGGTGGTTTCCATCAGTAATACATGCTGTAAATAGCTAAACACATTGGTAAATTTCTATGTGAATAAAATGCAATCATCTGTTCAGCATAGCCACCTGGTTCAAAATGGCAACTATGTTTGAAAGCAGCAGTTTTATTCAGCTGCCTACAATAAGCAGACATACTGGGCATTACAGCTAATGTTTTTTCATAGTTTAGAAAGTACTACCTCACCAATTTGCCACGTAAGTTTACGGTTCACCAATCTTGGTGCAGATATAATAGCTGTAACTGATCATCTACTTAATAAAATTAATGAAATTACATTCACACCAAGCCTGACACTGCTTTGGCTTTAAAATCCAATGTGAAACCCCATGTATGAACTCTTTATACATTCATTTTATTTTCTGTATATGATAAAAAATATATGTATAGGAAGGCTTTTGGAAAGAAGAATTTTCAGGATTGATTACAGTTGACATGAAAGGTTCTGCTGCAATCAATCTGGAAGCTGAAAATCCTTTTCCTACCTTTCTTCCAAAAATTAGGAGCAGTGTAAGGACATGAGAGCACCAGCTCCCAAGCCCAGCCTTCGCAATGTTCTTTCCCAGTATCTTTGCCCATGAACTGGAGTACTACACCTAAGCATGGGAAAATATCTGGCTTAATCTCCCTGCGCGTTCCTGCCTTCTTTGCTTGTGAAAACAAAAGGTTATAAATAATGGTGGGGAGTGCCACATGGAAACCTGTGGGGCTAAGACCTCAGATTATTTCACAGATTGCCAAAGAGCTGCCTAAAATATCCTTTCTGTCCTCCATTTCTTTTTCTCGCTCATTCCCCTAGAAATTTGCACAGAAGAAACAGTCTAGAAGAGCTCTGAATCTTAATAAACAAGAAGCAGCACCACATTTCCTTAAGTAGATCAATCTACAAACACAAGATTTTCCTTTCTGGTTGAGAAAGCATATGGAGAAAGCCACTTTATTGGTTAGGGACTGAAGGAAAAATAGCACCAAATATGCCATTCACAAATAGCATACTTGGTACATCACAATGGTGATGTTGCTAAGCACAAAGAATGTTCAGTGAAATCAGTATCTCAGACAGCTGATACTGTCCATACACTTTAAACTTAAAAGACTCTCCCTTGCAAGAGGGTGCTTTGCAGCTGATGCATTTCAGATGCATTTCATCCATCTTCCCTGAGACCCTGCAGAGGTCTCTGTAGTGATCTGTTCTCTGTGGCCACACCAACGTGCCCCAGTACTCACCCTCCAGCATGTGCTGTGCTGAGGCTGAGAGCAGAGCACAAAGCAGCAATTAATCTCTACAAACTGGACAAAAGGGGATGTTGAATCAGTTCTTCAGGGCCGTGAAGGAATTTGGTCTGTCTGAGGAAATCTGCTGTAGAAAGCAGATTTCAAAGGAGAGAGTCACACTCAGATGGGCATATTTCTCTGAGCTGGAGAGCATCTGGCATACCATCAAGCTACACTTAAATTGCTAATGAGCTAAACGAAAGTTTTAAGTAGCACATATGGGCCTTTTGGAAGGACCTAGGATGTGACAACTGAAGACAAGTCACAGGATGCTTAACTACTGCAGAACCAAATCTCTCCAGACAGGTGCTCAATCTGCAGCTAGAACCTGAAGAAAACCTCAACCACAGAGATTATTCTAATCAAAATTATGGGTATGATGGAGAACTCAGCCTGTTAATGTGAAGACAGAAAAATAATTCATGCATTGCAGACTACAGCACTTAAAGGAGAAGAAGAAGGCTAAGTAGCTGAGCTTTATGTCATTATACTATGCCCATGTTTTAAATTTTGCCCATCTCTAAGACCAGATGGAACTCTGCTTATCCACTACATAATTTTGCCTGTGGGTACAATATTGGACAGTTTCATTTCAATAAGTAAGTCTGTATTGTGGTTTAACCCCAGCCAAGAATTAGGGCTCACACAGCTGCTTGCTCACTCCCCCTCAGTGGGAATGGGGGAGAGAATGAGAAGAATGAAAGTTTAAAAAGTAAATTATTTAGATAAAGACAGCTTAGTAGGTAAAGCAAAAGTCCTACACATGAAGAAACCAAGCCAAGGAATTTTCTCATCAATTTGCATGGGGTGTTCAGCCATCTCCACGAAAGCTGGGCTCCATCAGGAGATCTGATGACTCAGGAAAACAAGCAGCAGTGTCCCACCTTCCTCCTCCTTGCCCCAGCTTTATATGCAGAGCATGATAAAGCTCTGACGTGTGACACCCTGGGGTCAGCTGTCCTGGCTGTGTCCCCCTAGCCCAGCTGCTGGTGGGGTGGTGAGGGAAACAGAAAAGGCCTTGATGCTGCACAGGTTCTTCTCAGCAACAAGGAAAACTTCTCACTGTTATCAGCACACATCCCAAACACAGAACCACAGGAGCTACCAGGCAAAAAAAATTACTCTGTCCCAGCCAAAATCTACACAGACTGCAGTCCCCCGAGTCTTTTACATAGAAAAACTGATGCTTATGCTACTTATTAGAAATGGAGAGATGACACAGCATTTAGGCAGCTCTAGAGTCCTTAGCAGTTCTGCATCTCTCTCAGATCCCGAGGAACAAGTATCTCTGGATTTCTTTTCTCATTTGTTGCAAAAACCCTAACACCTTTCCTTTTTTTTTTTTTTTTTTTTTTTTTTTTCTGGTGTCTTTAGCATTTGCCTCCGCTACCTTGTAAAAAACAGCCACAAAAACAGGTGGACTGTGATTTAATACACTGCTGAATTAGGAAGGGTCTGGCTGAGAGGAAGGCTCAGTGTACCACATGAGATAATAGGAAAGCCTGATATCAGTTCAATTAACATTAATAATAATAAACCACACTCTGATTAAAATAAATTGTAACTAGATGTAGCCATACTAAACACATGGAAAACAATTAAAAAATGGCAGGTAATGTTTTCCAGGATATTTCCAAAGAAGTGAAAGAATAATTCCTCATTGCTTACATTATTTTAAATACAACAAAATTCCTAAAGTTTTGGACAGAAAGAATCTCTGTCTGTAGCCTGTATTAAGCAGACTAACTCAAAGTTGGCTCTTATTTTGAAGATATCCCACCCTTGCTTTTGTTGATTTGTGTTCATATTGCCAGTGGTTAATAACAGCTAAATAAATATAATAATAATAAAAACTCCCTGCCTAATACTTAATTTTGAGCTTGTCTCATTGAGTTTCCAGCTATTAGTTCTTGTTGTGTATTTTTCTTCTAAATTAGGAGCAATTTTGTGTCCATTTGTTCTTCCCATGGAACATCTATATACAAATCAAGTAATTTCTCCATCTGTTCTAGTATAAAGAACAACTTGATCTGCAAGTAACACATTATACAGCTTTTACACTTCCACTTTAGTAAATATTATTGCTTTCTTCAGACTCTGCAATTTTTAATAACCTTTTAAAATGTATAAAATGGAAACCATTTTCAGGTTCTAACTTGTACTCATGCATAACATTATGTTACTGCTTCCATACATTCTTCTTTCCCTACTCCAAAGCACATGCCACCTTTCCTGTCATTGTAGGGACAGCCACACTGGTTCAATGTCACCTCTAATCTCTTTTTCAGTCACTAGTTTTCTTTCCCCCTATTTTTTTCTTGTTGGTCTATGCTTCTAGACACATTGTTTGATTTCTTCTCACGTTAAAATGCATTTCGTTTAAATGAACTCTGTTGTTTAGTATTCCTGATCTCTGTGAAGAACTGTTTCTACAGTCTGTCAGAGCACATCTCCAATACACTTTCAAATGCTGGGAGCAGGAATGTAACATCGACTGCTGAATATGTTAAATAGTGAATTCAGTGCTGACCTACGCATAGCTTCTGTCTAAGAGCGTCTCCCTTCACTAATAATTTCTCACAAAATTGTATTTTTCAAAACCTTCAAATTATTTTTTTTTATGCAATATTTCCTTCATTGGAAAAAGGAAGGACATTTTCTGCACCCGTGGCAAGACTGGAGGAGACCTTTTTGGCTCTCTCTTTACCTTGCTTTATGTACACTGTTCTTGCTGGGGATTATCCAGACATTTTCCTCTAAGAAAATCTCTCCTCTTGTGCCAAAGTGGGACATGGGTGAAGCTCAGTCTAAGTCCTTTTCTTCTCCCACGCAGCAGCATGGGCTTGTGACATCTCATAGGGTGTCCAAGGTCCACCTGCCTCCAAGTATAACAACAGGGCTTCACAGTCCCACTCAGTCCTTTCTTTATGGTCTAAGCCAGATTCCTAGAAACTGTCCTTACTTCTTCACCTAGTTTGTGTAGCTGAAGAGGAAAGAACTGGAGATATATGAGAAGACCATATGGCCATCCTGGCCACCAAAGACAGAATCATGCTTTGCCTTTCAAGGAGTGTGTACACCCTCCCAGGGCAGAGCCACACCAGCACTAACATGGGTCATTGTGAACTACCATAAAACTGCCACCCAAGGAGCTCTACTACAAAAGAAAACATCTGCACACACTGTGCCCAAGGCCTTCTGTATCCAACAGCTAAAAAGTGTTGCCTAATCACAGCTGAATAGCTGTGAAAATAAACCTGATCTGTGGAGAAAGTCATCTTAAACCAGGCTCAGGTCTGTCTTACTCTGGGATCTTCCAATAACATCAAGTACAAATGTTGAAAGGCTCTCCCTAATTTTCAGAACCAAATCTGAGTGATCCCATACAGTCTCTCCCCAGCATATGACAAACACCAGGAATGGACAGATGCTTTTCCTGCCAGCATTCTCCTGCTCCCAGGTCATTCTCAGAGGGCTGTTAGTGCTAGTGAAAATTATTGGAGTTACAGTCACACCCAATCCATCAATCTTGGATATCATAAGGATACATAGGAATCCTCCACCTGAGCTACAAGAACAAATCAAAACCATGTAAATGTAAACAGCTGCTTTTTAATAGATGGATAAACCCATCAGAGGGAGATACTAGCAAGTTCCCAGAATAGCTCTATCTCTGGAGTTGGGAAACATACCCAGTCCCCAGTCTTTTAAGCATGCACTTTATTACTTGTCAGCTATCCAATTAGTCTTGTACAACGTGGGGTTAAACACCTTGTTAATGGTGTAGTTACACAAACACTCTTCTGGCAGCAAAGCTGGATCAAGAAGTTTCTCTGCTGCTTGGTCCAGCTTTTGCTTCAGCATTTCTTCACTGTACCAGTGTGACTCCCTGAGGTGCTGTGGTCTTGGTGACACTGCTGAAGTTACCAGAGTGAAAAGGAAACCAGAAAAAATTTCAGCACTGCAGTCTCTTCCTCTCCAGGAAGGAAAAACATTTGTGAAGGTCAGACAAAATAGAACTATAAAATTGTACAATCTTTTCCAAGTATTAAAATAGAAGAGGGCAGAAAGTACTTGAACTGACTCTGCCATCCGTACCAAGAGCTCACACTTGTGACTGCTCATAGTGAAACATGCCTCAACAGAAGAAGCCCTTCACCCACCTGTGTTAAAGCACTCAGAAGCCCTGCCAGAAACAGCCTAGAAGACTCCACGCATTCCAACTGTAACAAAGCTACAACTTCAAATACCAGGCAATTCAGTTTGAGATTTAGCTTGAAGTTTTCTCAGCAAAAAAGGAAAAAAAATTGTAATTACAGGATAGTAGCATAACTGAATTATTACGGCAACAGTCTGGATGAGAGAAGAGCTCCCAAGCTGTTCTTGCAGACACCGCTGGCTCTGCTGACACAAGGCAAACCAGGAACAACAGAGGTTGAAACCATCGAGTGTGCTGTGGCTTTGGCTTCACCGCACTACAACTCCCACTTCAAAAGTATCTTTCAGAAGTCAAACACCCTTTACCCAAGAGAAAGCAGGGAAAGTGAACTGAATTAAGAATCCTTGAACTCAGAATAAATCCCCAGGTAGTTTTCATTCTGTTTACGGAAAAACAAGGGTAAAGTTGTTGCTGGCTCTTTTAATTTCATGCAGTCTCATCAAAATTCCCTGCTTCGTTCATCAAGTAAGGTCAAAGATTTCTGACCCCACTGCTCTTCAACTTGTTGGAAATTTCTGTAATATTCAGCCCAAATTAATTCATAGCTGATTTACCCTCATAACAACACTGCCTTTTTTTTTTTAATGTCACTTTTCCCACATTGCTCCATGTATTCTAGGAAATATGTTCTTGCAGTCATAATTTTGCTAGATAAACAAGTCAACTTTTAAAATTTTTCATATGAAAAGAAAATGCCTTTCCACATAACGTTTCCAATAGCCTCTCCTCTCCTGCAGTAATTAGAGTTCATCTTCCTTGGGCCTGGATGACTAGCACTGCATACAGTATTTCAGACATTATTTCACTGTTGCCCTAGAGAATAAATAAATTTTAAATATTAATTTAGATTTATGCATTTAATTATCACTTTTATTATGTACAACAAGAAACTTAAAACATATCAAGATAATTCTTACAACTCATACCTCAGTGTTTTGGCACAAATCTGGTAAAATTATGACTTGATAATGTTTTCCCTCATGCTATGTTCTGGGGCAACATGATCTGAACTGAAGACAAATGAAAACATTTCTATGTATTTTTATGTCAGGATTAAATAATGCATAAGAAAAGCTTAAATAATATAATCAAGAAAGAAATAATATGATTTTTAGTCTCAATAATATATTCCAAACATCCTATTCAATGTTATGTGTAGCATATAAAGATTGTATCTGTTTTCCAGAAAATGAAATCTATGCTAAAAACCATAGAAATTGTGGAATGGACACATTAGCAGTCCTTAAAGTGTACTTAATATTATCTCTAAACTTAATTACTATTTTTCAAAATTTTTACTAGGCTCTCCAATTTCTGTTACTTTTTTTTCTTCATTAAAGTAATAAAATAAGTCAATTGTTGCTGTTTCTAATTTTGTTAAGTAGCCCCAGCATGGTGCCAACTGTTATGCAAGGATAGGGGCCAGAGTGTATTTATTGATCTGTTTTGGTTTTTGACTGTTATGAATATGATCTGCACCTGTCATCTAGGCAAAACTCTTACAGGCTGTTTGCAATGGAACAAGACTTTGTGATGAGGAGTGATGGTGGTGTGTGTATTGATTTTTCTTGCATTTTGTTGTGGGGGTTTTTATACAGGAAGACCTCATATGGCACAGTATGCCTTTATGTGGCACATGGATGTGTATCTTCAGCTCAGGTAGTAACTTGTGAAAAAGCAGGCCCCACTGAAGAAAGAAGGGTAGTGCTATTTTGATTTATATCAGTATGAACCTACAATGGCTACTGAAGAAGTACATGGAAAACACCTACAGGTTTGAGGGAACATTGATTCCTTTCCTGTGTGACTGAATGATCACCTTTTAAAATTTAAGATGTTGAATCCCAGGGCTTCCATTTTAAAATTTTCAGAGCAACTTTTGTCCACAACCTTGATATTTTACAAGTATTAGTTGTCAAAATTCATGTGTGTAAAATTACTACTCCATTACCATGTACAAGTTTTTCTTCCTCAAACAGAAAAAATGGAGGCAACCCAAACACAAGCAAGGTAGGACACGAGTCTTGAAGTCCTGTCTACCATAGAACCACCTCCTCAGAATTAAATCCATCATGTTGCATATACATAAATTAAATTATAGTATAAGCTACTTTCTTAACTTCAAAATCTCAGCAATTGTCTGAAGGACAGTTGGTCCTCTTGAATTGTTTATAGGAACAGATATCTTCAGTCACATAAACCAGAGAAAGAGAAATAAAAAGCCATGTTCTTACAAGCTGTTCTGTGAGGATATATTTGTTTTCAGTTGTCTTACCTACAGCTCTGAGTGCTTTCACTTATATAATATAGTTGAATAAGGCTTGGCAGTTAAGAAAATCCTCATAAAAATTAATATCACAACTTACAAAAGAAAATTGTTGTTGCTTCTTCCATCTTCTTCAGCCAGTTCTGGCCTGCTGGAAAGGCAACAAGGATGCTCTTTCATGGTGATCTACCTAAACAAGGCACTAAAATTCAGCTCTGTGAGCATTCTGGATAAGAAAAAAAACTACAGATTTTGCTTGTTTGGGGTTTTCTTTGGTTTTTTTTTTTTTTGGCTGGTTGGTTTTTTTAACTGTAGTGTCAAAATGAACCATGTAGAATGGCAGGGACTTGTTTCTTCATGCCTAATGTTGTTTACTCACTTTGTCTCATTTCAATATGTACATACTTTGCATGAAGCAGAGATACAGACAACAGGAGCTCTATATTCACAGGCTTTCTTTTCTATGTATTAGATGGCTACAAAAGCCAATTTTTACCACTGTCTTGGTTTGCAGCTGGCTTGAAGCTTTAGGACCCAATTTTGGTGGCCTTCCAGACATGCAACTCTCTCAAAAGCTAATGCAAAGTTTGATATTAGAATTGAGATAAAATACTGGACTTATGACTAGTTTATTACACTTCAAAGAGTGTCACTTCAGCTAAGGGAGCAGAGAAAATATTCCTACTTCAAACACAGTAGCCATCTTCTGTTTAGTGGACCAGAATTTTGCATCATTACAAGAAAATTTCAGCTACTGTTAGTAAAAAGGAAATAGCACCATTGTAACCCCAAATATCTTAAGTTTCTAACATGCTTAGAGAATGTGGTCAGCAGTAGGCAAACACAAATACTATATTTCTTAAAAAAAAATAAGTGTAGTTGCCATACAGATACGTGCACATGTATGCATTTGAAAGAAAGCTTTTTAAAACAAATACAAAGTTACATCCCTCCCCTCCTTGTAACCGGGACAAAGATTGTGTAAACTGCTCTATGTGCCATCAATCATGAATGAGGAACAGGAATGCTGCTGACAGCAGTTGCTATTCTTTTGATTCACCAGATAGATGCCTTGCATTCCTGAGGCAGCTGACACCACAATTAGTCCTTGTATGGCTAAAAGGGGGTGGGGAAGGAGGGAGTTCTTCTACAGAACACTTGGTTTCCATGGATAAGCCTAGTTTCTTCTATGGAAGTACTGTCAGTGGTCGGAATCATGAAGCCTTTATACTCTAATGCCATTCATACATATCTTGTGTCTTTCGGTAAAGATTTCTGAGACGGGAAAACTTCATGAGCTTCAACCTTATTTTGTGAGACTTCCTGCCAGTAAAAATGGGGGGAGGGAGGGGGGGGAAAACAAGTTTTCTCAGAGTCAAGCTATGTCACACATGGATGAAATACCTACTAAAAATTTGGGAAGGATTTTTTGGCTTTATTTTTACACTTTCCTTCTCTGTAAATTAATTCATAAGGATAGTGCAGAAGATTTTGCAAGTTTAATAAATGCTTGATTTTTTTTTTTTTGTACAAAGCAGTATACAGCTGCAGAATTTCTGTAAATAAACAACAGGTGTAAGAAAACTAAAAGAGCTTGACATTTACTTTATTCTTTAAAAAATCCAGTCCAGTGGTCACAACAGTTTCATAATCTCCAATATCCATAAACAGTTAATGGTTCTGCCTGGTCTCCAGTACAAATATTGGAAAATATGCCCATAACCAAAGTGCTTTATAGACTTTAAATAAGGATATAAACATATATACATATTTAGACAAATCACACTCTAGTGACTATTAACCTAACTTCAGATATTTCTACTGCATCATGATGAATGGACAATTTGTGCTTGGAGACCAACATCTTTTCCATTCACTACAGTTTGAAGAGAAATAGGTGATGCAGAGCTGCCAAGACTGATGTTTCCTCTGCAGGCTACACAGTTTTTGCCCTTTTCAGAAGCCAAAAGGGGAGGCAGTGAAATCTATTGGTTTCCCTCCAGCTCAGAGCTCAAGACACATTGGGAGTTTAATGATTTGTGTGCATTATGGAACAGCTTTGTCACTGATATGTTTTAAATAAAAGTCATGTTCTACTTCCTTGACTTAGCTCCTAAGTTGATTATCCAAATCCATATTTTGCAGGGGCTTTCATATGACATTCCAAACAAATATTTCACTCCTTTTCCTCTTAGGCATTTATTTCCCATTCTATCTTATTCAGGACTGACTTTTGCTCTGAAAACAATCAGAAGGTGCCTTTCTGTCCAAGAAAAGAAAGAAAACATTTCAGTGGAATCCTTATTCTTCCTTGCAAACCCAGGCCCTGATATCTATACCTTGTGAATAATCACACACAGCTATTAAATAATCTGGTCCTTTGTTTTTATGTTTCATGCTTTAAAGGCTGCAGGAAAAACTAAGACAAAACCAACATGTATTTCCCTTGCTTCTCATTTATATCCTTCCCTTCCTACTGACCAGAAAATGAGAGAGAACAATGTCTGAAATATAACATGCAGGTTTTATTGCTTCTCATTTGAATTCTTATTTGATATATGATATTTATATCCCAGGCTCTCCTTAAGAGAATATGCTTATCTCTACACCACTCAAACACAGAAATACCCAGTAAAAACTAGATTTTGCACACTTCTCCCTCCCCCTTCAATATTAATATATTAAGCAAGTGTTATTATAGAGTCAGTATCACCAAACATTAGACCTGCAGGTAACATGTAAACAATTTACCATCAGATTGGAATTGCACTGCACTGGCAGTGTGCTCTACCACTGACTGTTTTCTTTCAAGCTCTATCTTCCACTGAGATTTCCTTCTACCTGAGCATCTCAAAGTGTTACACAGGGATGAAGTCAGTCAGTGCTCTCTTCTTGTTTTAAACTTGCTGCTCATATGAAGAAGGTTTAAAGAGCTATCTAAGTGTGATGAAAAGGATTTTCAGAAACACTGTACACAGGTGTAGAAAAGTCAGAACACAATGACCTGCTTGGCAAACCTGTGGCAGACCTAGATTCCCCTGCATCCCCCTGCTCAGCAGTGACTCAGCCTGTACAAGCAGGTCCCAGAGACAGAGCAGCAGAATGATGGTATGAATGTTACCTGAGGAAGAAAACACTTTGTGGCTGAATCCCTGGGAGCTGCCCAGAGGCCCCGGGCAGGATGGTGGTCCCAGATCCTGGGGATCAGAGCTCACTAGAGGGAGCACACACACCGCTGCCTCCGGGCACCAGCACCGTGACCTGCTCAAGGAGCCTGCCTCAGATTTTCAAGTGTCCTCAACTGCTGAAAGCAAAATGAAAATAATAAATAATCCTAATGAATAGACATAAAAATCACCATTTCAATTTCCTTGGGAGGGTTTTCCTTCAAAGAAATTTGGTTGTAGAACCAAGCCTGATTGTTCTGATGGGAAAAATACAATACTAATAAAAAGATGAACTTGTTAATGAATAAATCCCATCTTGCCTTCCAGAAGAACAAAGGTAATTTCTCCAACCCTTTCCATTTTCAACATTTGCACTGGGATAATAAAATAATCTCATTACCATATGGTCTGAGGAATAAAAGAGAAACAAGGGAATCTCAACAGTCTGTAAAACGAAGACTTGATTCTCCCCCATCTTTCATCAATGTATTTTCCTAATCCTCTATTGCTCAGAGTTTCTGGTGTAAACAGTTGCACAGCCAAATGATTCAATACCACTGCCAGTTTCTGTTGAGCAGCAGCAGCTCTTCTGGAAACTACTGCTGCTAGTTCAGGCTGAAGTCATGAAAAGAGGAGATTGTACTACGGAACACACATTCTCTGCTGTTCCTTGTACCCACCTTTTCAAAACAGACCAGTGATGGGTTTTCAGGTGGTTTCTTTTTCAGAGATGTGTGCAAATACGTTGTTGATTTGTTTAAAACCCAAAGACCCGGTGCATTCAACTCAATATCTTTTCAGCTAGGAACTTTACATAATTACCAGACAAGTCAGCTCAGCCTGATGGTGATGGCCATTCTCTGTGGTCTAAAACAGCCCTCTGAAGGGTGAGATGATATAGATTCTATCAGACTGCATATTTGCACAGGAGCCACTCCCTCAATTTCCTCCATCAGGCTCCTGATGCTCTGGATAGCTCCTTTGCTTTCCCTGCTGGTGCCTGCACCTGAAACAATTATGGAATATTCCAGTCTCTGCTTCTGCTTTTTCTGCTACCCCCTTCTCTTCACACTCTCCCTCTCTTTGCTTTTCCTTTATAAATCGTTTTGCAAGAAAGCTGCAAATGTCCTTCTAGGCCCAACTGCAACCCCCCATGTGAAATTGCTCTCCATTCTCCCCTTGCTCTGCATTCTTCACGGGCTCTTTGCTTTTGTTACTAGTTTCACTGGCATAGGTCTTCAGGTCTCCTCCTGAAGGGAGGGAACTTCTCTCCTAATCCTTGTGTGGTGTGTATCCCACTCTTAACTCAAAGCAGTCCGAAGAGAGTTTTCCTCACGAGAAAGTCACACTTAGTCAATCTTGCAAGCAGATGCACAGAAAGAATTACTGACCATTTCAGAAGCGTCAGGACATTAATAGCAATCAGCTCTAGTTATGGAGGTGTGTAAGAAAACACAACATATTTTGAGTGTGTGTGTGTGTGCTGTTGGGAAAGAAGGGAGAGAAGAAGAAAATACTTTGCAAAGGATTAAAACTTATCCCTTTGTCCTAAAGGGCCACAGAGAAACCCCAAGGCAGGCACTGCAGCCTGCACATCCCAGTAACTTGGCAGTGTAAAACCAATGTTGCCAAAGAGACAACCTTTAAAAAGAAACTACTGTAGCCCTCTATAGTGCAGTGCACCATTTCCAGCCCTTTCAGACTGTTGTGGGTCATGAGCTGAGCATATTGAGGGTTTATTTCTTTAATAAAGAGAGTAAGTCCCTTTTTCTGCATCTGGATTAAAGCGATCTTTCAGCAGCTGCCAGGAAATCCTCACTTGGTGGTGGTAATTGGGAATCTTTCCCTCTGCTGCTCATGAGACATTTTTCCAAACAAATGCGCATAACCAATTTTTTGAAAATACCGAATAAAGCCTAGCCAGTACAAAAAAGAAAGGCAATGTTTTTCAAAACTGATGACAGTTTTCTCTGTGTGCATTTTCTCACTCTTTTTTTACACTGGATCTTTGACATTTTAAAATTGTCTTCAGTGCCAAACCTTCATTCTAAACAGATCAATCCAAACTGAGCGTGAGGTAAGAATCAATATGGCTTGGGAAGAATTAAACTCATGTCTCTCTTGAGTCTTTGAAGGCTCTTAAAATGCCAAATATTTTTTCCATTAACTGTACCGTAGTCAACCTTTTAAGTAGCTGGAAGCTGCTTCTTAATATTTTTAAGCATTGCTCTGAATTAAGGAAAGATTAACCTTTAAGCAGCATTGGCTGCTAAAGGAGCCTGACAAGATACCCACACAGATATGACATGAGTATTTGGGAGTAATGGGAGACATCTCTATTCAAGGAATTCTCGTTCTTCCACTTCTAGTGTTGTGCACTCTGAGACTGGACAGATAAGAGAACCTTTTTGTGACAGAGATCTCACTTTGTCTATTATTGCATGGGGGAAAAAAAAAAGACATTGTAAATCATGCCAGAAGCAAATCTTTATAGAGTGAAACAGAATTGCTCAAGTTTCCCTGAATTTTGTTGCCTGCTGCTTTAGCACTCATGCAATTCCTGCCAGTTTTGGTAACTGCAGAAATATTTGCTTCAAGCACATCAGCTACTAAGTTGGCTATGCTGATTGCTGAGACACTTTCCTGGTGATTCCCCTTCAAAATATGACAGTTTGTTACAAGCCAAGAAGAGAACATGGGAAATCAGTGAGATTTTGGGAGAAAATTGGATAAGAAAGCCTAAGATGACATCACACAATTCAGTTTTCATGAAAAGATGGTCTAAATAGCAATATGGTAGTATTTAAGACTACATTTGAGGAAAGAGGATAAAGTAGGAAACCAGTTTGTCTGTTAAAACCAAATTTTGAATCAAAATAACAGTAACTGAAAGGGAGAAGCCAAAAGAATAAGTGAAGGTTTTTATTAAAAAAAAAAATAACCAGCAATCAGCCACAATTAGGCCACCAAATCCCAAAGAAGGAAGATTTTCCTTCATCATGCAGAATTCCATCCCCAGCAATGGAATAATTTAATACTCCTACCCTCTGCAAGTAGTTCGAGGCACATCAGGACTATCCAGCCTCATCTTTGCATGTTGTTCCAGGGTTCTCCCTTTCTCCAAGAAGAGGCACCTTAGCAAGTAACTTTCACTGCATCAAACCCTTGCAGCATCTCCAGTTCAGTCAAAGTGAAAATGCACAAAGCATTTAAAAGGCAAGACCCACGCAGTCACAACTCCTACGCTGACCTCTCTCCTCACCTGAAGGTGGATATTGACCTTCCTATTCCAGCATGATAATAAGCCTTTGATAAACACCACAAGCACCACCTTGGTTGAGAAGAAAGTTGGATCATGTTGGGAAGGAGAGGAGAAACACCTTAAGAAGCTATTTTACTCTCAGTTCATTAGAAAAAGGTCTAGATAATCTATGATGATGATGATAATCTATGATGAGCACTCTCTGGGCCACTGACACGCCTTTAATTACAGCTCTCATAATTGAAGTTACTGCTTTAATAAAAGGGCAAATGCTTGATCTGGCTTGCTTGAAAAAAAAATGAGAGTCCCATTAAAATTTAATCTCTAATAGCAGGCTTTATTTTGATAAGAGCATGTTTTTTTCAGACTGATTTTATGCAATGCTGATAAGTTTTTAGTAAGGGAATGGCTCTTCCCATGGCTAATGTAGATGTGATGGGTGTAGAAAAGGTATCACTTCTGGTACCTTCTAAATCTGTACACTGCAGATTGTACATGGCAGCTGTACATTGCTGTCTGGCTCAGTCTGTTTTGCATTCAAGATGGTTATTCTGGTAGTGTTTGGACTGTTTTTGCACAGTGTACATTACTTGGATAGGGGCTTTGTTAAATTCATAACAAACTAGCACATTCAAGTCACTTCCACAAAATTCTCCTGAGTCAGAGAGACACTGCTTTCACATCCAACCAACTCAAGAAATTTCCAATCTCACTCTACAGTTTCTGTCTCTCTGCTGGAGTTTCTTTTGCCAAAGATATCAACACTATATTGAAGAAGCAGCAAGGAAAATACCTTGTCTCAGAGAAGCATTCTGTGCTAGCTAAATGTATACAAGAAGGAGGGGGAATATAGATTTGGTCAAGAAGTTTGTCATAAATAGGCTTCTGTAAAAAAAATTCTTTCATAGCCAAGGGACCATATGCCCATGCATATTTTCTTACTGAAAGTATATATACCACATTTTTCAGTCCTAAAGAAAAAAAACTGATTAAGACAGTAACAACGTAAAAGTGAAAAGGAACTGTAAATTGTGGCAAAATAACTTAAAGTATTAAAGATTATTGCGATATAACTTTTTGTTGATCCAGCCACATCTTCAGAATGCAACAATCATAACGTCTGTTTAGGAATAATGTCAAAGATCTGAAGTGTGTCTTTCTCTCCGGTCAAATAGCCACTTTGAGTCTCTATGTGCACCTGTTTCGTTAACAAAACAGATTAGCCCTGGTTCTGAAGTAAAGCTCCATAAGGCTAAAGATCACTGAGCTTCAGTGATCCACCTGGGGACATTCCACCTGCTCAGCCATGGACAAGGGATAACTCCTGCTTACACATTGACCTGAACTACCCTGCCAGCCACAATCAGTATTGATCACTGCAACTGAGACAGTTTAAAACTACAGGGAAGACAGAAAAACTCTTCTCAAAGTGCAAGTAGGTCTCATTGAATCCAATTACACATTTAATAGAACGCCTGTTCACAAAACGAAGCTCGAGAGAGACTTTTATGGCAAACAGGAATCTAAAACAAGACAAAAAACCTGAAAGAATAGCTGAGCAAAAGGAAAAAAAATAATAGTTGAAAAAATGTTAGTAAAAAACTGTGAATTTTTACCTCCTTGAAAATTCAGTTTAACATACTTCTGTTAATTAAAAATTTCTATGTGCTAGACCAGAAAATGTAAGACATCTAAATAATTTTTCATTTACCTGTCAGATTTTAATAGGACACTAGAGATTTTAATGACAAATTGTGATGCAAACTCAACCTTTTTAGGCAAATAAGTGCATAAAGGACTCTTCTGTGCAATGTATGAAAATAGAAAAAAGTCTATTTTCTCATATATATCAGTATTAGCGTTATGTACTGAAAACTGAAGAACAGCCTAAACTAATCCATGCCTGAAATAATCTGAATGTGCAAAATGAATGTGTTCTGGCCTACCCAATTCCAAGAATTCTGCTTTACAAGCACCTGTGCTGAGTCCAGTAGCAATTATCAGAGCAGCTTACAAGAGCATACTTGACATAGACCTCCTCACCTTAAACAGCCTTCCACATCTGGTCACTTACACTGATCTGCTGTCTATGCAATAGTTGGTCATAGATGTCCTCTGTGAATCTGAGCAAACTGCTAAGAGTTTTCTGTATGTTCATTTCCCATTTGTGTCATGGTAACAAGAATTTGTTTTTGCTTAGTGCATGTGTCCTGGGACCATACATGTTAAAGGATGAAGCGTGCTTGTAACTCCAGCATAAAACATTGTGCCAGCAAGACAAAGAAAAAGCAAATCTGAAATTAATCACAGATCTATAAATAACTAACTCTTAATATTCAGGCAAGGGCTGGAAGCCATGAGACATGAACAACATTTTCTAACTTTTGCTTTTCTGACACTAGGGAAATGTATTTCGTGGCTGACGGGAGCTTATCCAGACAGCATAGGCTCCTCAGCCATGGTCCCTTGTGATCCTTAGTAAAAGTGACTTTGGTGACACAATTGTGAGGGCAGTCAGACACCACCAGGTCACATCAATACTTAGATACCAGGAAAGGAATTTTAGGAATATTTTTCGTCAGCAAATACCCTATTCAGATGCAGAACTTCCCCAGGAACATTTTCTTTATTATTTGTCTGGTGACAGTAAGAGCCACTTTGGAGAATCATAAAAACAGTTGACAAATACTCTGCTGGTAGAAATATCTACAGGGAAGGTTATATAAAGGTGATAACTTGGTCCCAACCAGGCTTGCCATTTCCAGTGCGCCAGGTTTTGCAGTGCCAGTCTGTTCACCCTGGAATTCTCTATGTCTGATTCTTTTCTCAATTCCATGCACTTTCTCCTGCTTTTCCTCACCTCTGCTGAGGGTGCTTAACTTACCTGACCTGCAAACATTCGTGCGTTTACCTTTCCTCATGCCTCTCTCCTCAGCTGTTCCTTGCTGCTGTGACTTTTTCTCCATTAATCACCAGAAAATCAGTCCATGAAGGATATCAATCATGTGTGTAGCTGTAGGGCTTTTTCCATAAAATATAAAGGCTAATTTGACAGGCACATATTTTCAAAAATTGTCTTAGTAAATCACTGCCATCCCACTTCTCTTGTTTGTTGCTTATCTTTGGCATTTTACTTTTTCAGCTCCACTTGCAGCCATGTCTGTTTAGGCTGTGAGCTCTTCAGCAATAAGAGCCCTGTTTTTCTGTGCAGCCAGACACTTATTAAGTGTAAGGTTCTCTAAAATAATGAAGATTTTTCTCAAGTCTCCCTTGATACACTGGTGAATTCAAAGTAGTTCTAAATAGACAGGCGGTCATTGGTGCTCTCAGCAAGGAGGTCAAGAAGTGAAAAGGCCTTAAATAGCACCTATTTTGATGCATTTGAGAACAGTCAGCATGAAATTGGTTCCATTCTCTTTTAAAGGATTTTAAAAATAAGCACCTAACAGCAGCCAAATTCTGCTCCCAAAAAACTCAAAAGCTTTACAATTGATATTAAACTGTGCAAATGCCAAGTCCTTCCTAAAGCTCTCTCCCACACCTGGTTTGTACTCAATCCATGTGTATATATATCTTAATGACTGCACTTCAGCAAGCATTACTAATGAAAAAAAAGCCACAGAAGAAGCTAATATTTCCCCCTTAACTTTTATGGTATTTCTTAGGCATGCCATCCTGCAAGTGTTGCAGTATTTCCCAGTGCAAAATAAAATAAATAAAGAATGTAAACATAAATGAAACATTAAAACATAAAATAAATGAAAAAAGCAAAAATAAATGTTCAACTTCTGAAATCAGAATACCAACCCTACATGTACAGGCATTGGCATAGCAGTAGTGATGCATCAGCTGATTAAACTCACTTGTTCTTTGTTGTGGAGCCCCTCTCTCTGGCATTTCAAGGACCACAGGTGTGTGCCAGAGGGTGGTCACATGTCCAAACCCACTCAGTGGAAGCAAACAAATGGATGTGGACTCAGTACCTGCACATGTTGTGGAGTCAGATGGAAAACAAGGTCCTAGCCCCAAACATTCTCTGTGTTTAAGAAATGGTTGCATTTGCAGAGCAGGCAGGTATTGCATTAATAATGTTCAGAAAGTACCCCAGGGAAGTGGAGGTAACAGCAGCATGCACTGCTCACTTTGGATGCTACCTCTTTGCTCCTTTCTTTCCAATGTTACTTTTGCTCTCAGCTTGCTCTAACTTTTGAAGTGAAGCATCATTTGAGGCGCAGACTACTCCAGATTCATTACTCTGTTTTGGGCAACAAGTAAATAAGTGGGCTCTCCTAAGAGAAGCTGTTACACCTCTCAATACAGGGATGAAATTTTTACCAGGCCAATGCACTGCTTACATGGCACTACTGGATATTGAAATATGGTGACTCAAGGGAAAAGGGTGAGAGACCTTTGTCCG
This sequence comes from Cinclus cinclus, assembly GCF_963662255.1. NCBI lineage: Eukaryota > Metazoa > Chordata > Aves > Passeriformes > Cinclidae > Cinclus > Cinclus cinclus. Next base: position 17,412,851 of record NC_085047.1, on the reverse strand, counting down.
GCAGAGTTTAAAACAAGGTGGTGGAGGTGGGAGGAGAAAATTAATTCCAGGTGGTACTGGCATCCTGTAGTCAAATGGGTCTTGCCAAATTTAAAAGGTCTGCCTTTCCAGGAGCAATCTTAAATTGCAGGCCACTATAAAAGATCCCTCAAGCCAGACACCCACATGTTTTTAAAAATGTGAAGTCTCAGCAGAAGAAGGCTCAGAAGAAGGCAGGCAGGGTACAGGTATCCTGGCAATTTACAGGCAGGTAGAAAACACAGGGCAGAGAAAGATATTTTCTTACCATAAAACCTACTGAAAACCAATAACAAAATATCCTCCTGAAATGTCAGCTCTGCAGGACAGGGCTGTTTTTGCTTTCCAGCAAGTGTCAATGCAGCATTTAAAAAGGTACTTGGTGATTATTTTCCCTTTCCTTAGCCTAAGTTTTCAGGCAGCTGTGATCTAACACTGCTTTGTGCCTCCTGTAAAGAGGCAGACATCAGCCTTTGACAGTACCTGCTGGGAGAACATGACATACTCTCCAGTAATCTTTTCTAACAGGGAGAAAATGACCTTTTGTGTAAAAGACTTTCCCAGACTTATGCCTCAGTTTACCCAGTAGGATAAATATGATACTCAAAAGAAATCCAGAAACAGTTCAGACTAAGAAAGAACTCTAGCTTAGGTCCTTATTCACTCAGCAAGAGTCAGACCAGGAAGGCTATAGAGCTTTTTGGTGAAGGCTTAATGAGATATTTCAACTGTAACCTGTTAAATTCCTTAGTGCAACTAAGTGTGATAGTGCAAAGCCACAGAGTCTGGCACTCTTGTCAGCTTGCAACACAAACTTAAACTTTCCAACTATTTTTAAGACATGGGTGAAGATATTCTGTCGAGAATTAACTGCGGTTTCAAGAACTGGGTTTGATAAGAAAGAGCTCACCGTAAAACATCTGTCCCAGCCTCACCCAGAAACAGATGAAAATTAGACTGATCTTTCTGCTGCTTCACCAGCTCATTTTTATTGCATGGAGGTACCAATCGAGGCATTTTATGAAGAATAGAAATGCTCAAGCAAGGCATATGATGAAGTTGCAGTACATAATCATCACAATTTTCCACGACATTTGTTTTTCTGGTGAAGCAAGTGCTGAGGCAGGAGGAAGTTGCCTGTCTACTCCCCCAGTGACTGAATGGCACAGCAATGCTCTGCTCTCTGGCAGAGCTGGCAGGATTTGCTAAGCAGCAGGATTTGCTGATGCAGGTCCAGGTGCTGCTAGCCGTGCAGGTAAGCTGCTCCCTGCCCCTTCCACTCTCTCCCTTACCCCCTACTGGCTGCCCTTCATGCTCTGCTCCTCCTTCCTCTGCTAGCCAATTTGGCCAGTTATTTCTCTCATCCACCCATCCTCTTGATTTTTTTTTTTTTCTTTCAGAAATATCCATTAAAACTAACTATTGTATTTCAGGTCTGTTCAATGTTTAATTTAAAATATCTCTCTCTTCCTCTCAACTAGATGTCCAAAACCCTTCTAAGTCTCTGGGCTCCCCTGTCCCCAGCACAACTCACTGTCTCCAGGCTTTCAGAAGGCTTTGATTCTAAATAAGTTTTTTACATGATTTCTAAGCAGCCAAAAGTGAGCCATCCTCCCTTGACTTATTGACAGTGGGTCAATAGGCCCCCGGGCACAGTAATAGCTTCATCTTTAGATCTCATCTTTCCTCTCTTTTCATCCTGGCCTTCCTAATATTTAATTTCAACTCAGATAGGTCAGATTTCCTTTTTTAGAATATCATTATTTTTCACTGCAACCGAGTATTTTTCACTTTCAAAAGCATCTCTGGGCAGTCAGAAGAACCACAGATCACACAACAGTGTGTGGAAATTATAAGGCTGTGTTGTACAGCACTTCACCACCTACAGCCACATGTGGCTGTCCATGGGAAGAAAAATGGGATCGAGGGAACAATGGCCTTGAACATGCAATTGTCAGAAGCATAATGGGGCATAGTGTTAAAAAACAGTTCAGTTTTTGGTTATTTTTTTCCTCTTTATTATAATGTTCCTTAATTGCTTCACTTCCTGAAAGTCTTAAGACAGACTGTTGTCCCAGGGAAACATGCCAGGGGAGGGAAACAAAGGCTTTGCTAGCCAAAACCAGAATGCTTTCCTTCAGATCCCCAAAAACAATTCCTGCTTTGCTGGGGAAGAAATAGCCAAGGAAAGTTTTGTAGCTGTCCTTACTAGTGAAGTAGAAATCAAAAGCAAATTAAAAATAAATAAAAATAGGCTTAATTTTAGGAATTGTTAACTTCCAGTTTATGTAAAGGTGATAAGGCATTTTCTGGGGGGCTAAGAATTATTAAGCTGTATATGTAATCACTATTTATTAAAACTACTAACCTCTTCTCTGTTTTCCTGTTTCTCCCAAATTAGGAACCTACAAACATTTCAGCTTCTTCTGAATTTTGGGAGTGTTCAGGTCCAGCATTCAAAAGTCCTCACACTAGGCTCTGATGGAGAGATATCACACACATTGTATATACAGGCTTCCAGACTTGGGCAGTATCAGAACTGAGTACAGACTAATTTTATCCATTGATAACCCTTTATATTATTGCAGGTTCTAATGCTCCCAAATTCTAAGGGAATGTAAATCTGGCATCTTAAATTATTGCCTTATATGTGGAGACTGAGCTTTGCAGTCTTCTTCTGGGGTACATTTTCATAGTTAAGGACTTTGACTTCAGAATTAGAAAATGGATGTTAAATAACCTGGCTAGCCAAATGTAGAAAATAGTTTAGACATTAAAAATGTGCTTGAAAAAAACCCAAAAAAACAAAAATCCTAACCCTTCCATTTCTTTTTTCAAAAACACATTTTTCCACATTTATACATAATTAGCCACAAAAGGCTTGGGCCAAAGCTTTTGTCCTGTACTCCTCCTTCTTTTCACTCTCCTGATGCTGATGGGCCAAACCATGAGATCTGCACTGGCTCCTCTCCACAATACCTCTGCTGTTTTAACGTATTACTGTTCTACCTCATGATGCTTTTTGCCATTCCATCACCAAAACTCGACTAAGAAAACCCCAGAGCACTCCTCAGCCATCCAGGTGCCAAGTCCTGCTCCTCCTCTGCCACCAGGCCTCGGACACTGACATGCCAAGCTCTGTTCACAGACTCTGATGGTGGGACATCAGCCTCTGGCACAGCCTGGTGCAGACATCCATCCTTCCCACTACTGCAGATGCTTTGGCTGTACACAGCTCCCCTTGGCTCTAGGCAAAGATCCAAGCACTGCCCTGTTTTGCCAGCTGGCTGTTAGAGACCCTACACTATCTTCAGGGCTTTAATTAGTTGTTTGCCATAAGTGCACAATCCATTCCCAGTCTAATCACCTAGTGGCAAATGTCCTGCCTGGGGAGTTCCTTTCCTACTGAACTCATGTTAAAGATGCCAGTAAACATAAGGTCTTCCTTTAAGTTTGGAGAATCCTGTTCTTGGCCAAAGAACGACTGAATTTCACTAAGACTGTATCAAAGGGAAGTGAAACAACCTGAGACCATGAGCAAAAAAATAATTAACAAAAAAGAGAAATACATGCCTTTTTCACGTTTCCCAAATCCAGTTGCAACTCTTAATACATTCACTTTTCTAATGCTTACTGTGTAGTTGAAGTGCAAAGGATACAGTTCTTTTTGATATTCTTATTCATATGCCATTTGTGCCTAAAACACGAGGCAGTTGGGGTTTTGTTGTTTCTCACATAAATCTGTTTCCCAATTCTTTTTAGTGGCAAAATTTCCGTTTGTTTGATAATTTGTTTTTCAATATAAAAGAGCTGTGTTAATTCCAGGTGAATTTACTTGTTTTACACCCTTCAGTTCTAAACTCAGTGGATTTATCTTTTGTTTCAGCCACACTCAGACTTTCTATTTCATTGTGAGATCATATATCACAGCTGAAGGAGTAATTTTAAACTGACATTTACCTTTTGTAATCCTGTGTGGAATTGCCTAGATACCTAAAGTTTGTTCAGCCTGTAACTGAAACAGGAAGATGCAGATGTCAACAAATGTGTGACTCAGTCTCAGATGGCTCCATACAGTGTTACATCAGGAGCAGGAGTTTTCCCTGAATGACACATTGGCCTTGGTGCACTCCAAAGCAACAAAAGGACCAGCATCGTGGCTTACCTTGTCATATTGCAATACCCTGGCTCTGCTAACATGAGTTTAATAATGACACATTATTTGCCTGAAGCACAACTTTTCATTGGCACTTACTAAATTTCATATAATCCCTTGTCTGCATACCTTAGGTTTGACATTTAAAACTGATGAGAACTTCAAAGACCTGCTGACAAAGTCATGCTGACATGAATTGCCTCTGAGCCTTACCAACAGTAAGGTGCTATGAGGACTCACTTTGTAAGCATCTCAGATCTGGTGTCTGGAGAAAGTGGAATCTGGTGCCTCTATCACAGAGTACCTTATTACACGTGTGTGAAAGAGGAGTGGCTGCACACATGGCATGGGACTGCTGCTTCAGGAAAAAAAAAAATAAAGGGACCACTCAGGCATTTGCATGGAAAGCCGTACTCAGAGAGAGTACCTGTTTTCTTAATCTTAATAAAAATCAACCAAACAGTGCAAGCAGCAGAGAGGTTACTTGCACTATGGGTCTCTACAGTAGGTCTGCAGAAAGGTGTTTAAGGTATGATCTATTAAAGCATTGAGAGCTTTTAAGGTGAGGTGGAAAGTTCAACCTCCACAAATGACAATTGTGCTTTGTCACCAGAGAGCTCAGAAGAAAAATTTATTACTCTCAGCCAAAAATTTAAGCTGAACTGGAATCATGACGCCAGAAAAACTTTTTGCACAGTTCTGCTTTAATACTTACTGTCTTGATACTTGGGTGAGAGACTAATAATATGACATGGTGTACAGGAGCCCTCTCCAATTTATCCACTTGACTTCTCACATCTTTTCTTTCCATCTGAAATCTTGCAACATTCTTAATCAAAGGTCACAGGAGACTCTGATACACAGGCAAACGTTATATATGGCAAGGCAAGGTTATCACACCTGATAAACCTAAGGCCTCTCTAACATTTCAGAATTTCTCAGAAGAGAGAAGCTGAATTTGGGGTAATGCCCATTTTTTTTCAAGCAAATTCTAGCTACATGCATTCATACTTGTATATTTTTATATATGTCTATTTACATACACTGTACATATTTGTATAAATTTATGCATATATGTTTACACACACCATATATACATATATGCACATTTCAATTCAGTAGGTTCTAGGAAGAGTACAGCTACTTCCCAGTTAATTTTTTCGAGTAACTCAAAAACCAGTCTTGAAAAGTAAAATAATAAAATTCATGCTTCCCATTTTCACTCCAAATGAATAAAATACCTCCATCTTACATTGCAAAACTGAATAATTCATTTTCAAAACAAAAACCTTTTCACGTGTGTTTTGAAATGTTCATGGGAAAGACATCTTATTTCATTCTGCCCTAGCTTTTGTTGTCTTGCTCAATATGACAAAAGTCACCAGCAAAAGAACGGGAATGAACTGTTGTCTCCTGGAGGATAAATCCTCTCACATCATTGCTGTGAGCCATCTGCCACGCACTTTTAAGCATCTTGCCCTAACATCAGTATTAAGTGGCTGCAGGGAGCACTCAGCATCCCAGGCAGGTACCAACCAGTTGGACAGATTTCTGGAAAACACCAATCTAAGAGAGCCTTGCTGAGGTGACTCCAGTAGGAAAGGCTGTGCATTTGGAAAAAAAGGGTCATCAGGTGGTGTGGTTTTTACAATGGTGCCAACTATGGCCTTCAATTATGCTTAGCATGTGAATACGTTACATTTACTACCTGAGGATTTTAAAATAATTTTTGCTTTAAGGGAAGTATTTAGCTGATGGATAAAATAAGGCATACAAAAGGTGAAAAAATCCTTCCAGCTGGCCTGCCTGGCTCTGGTAGATCTGCAGGAAGAGAACAAGACATGGGACTATTTCCTCCATACCCATGTATTGCATGATTCAGTATATCATCTCCTTCAGCCTCCATTGCTCTGTTCCTTGGAAAGAGCCACATGATGCCCCCAAAAAGTAGGGATGCTCTTAATGGCATTACCACTGTAACAAAATTGGGCTGGTACTAAATGATCACCGCTACAAACGCCTCTTAAAATCGGTGAAACAAAACTTTCTCAAGCTGAGAGAGATAAAGAATGGGAAAAATAGGCCTTTACAGATCAAAATTCCGACAATACCATGTCAACAAGAAAAAATACTTGAAAGTTTAAGAATATGTAGTTATCTTTTGAGTCTTTGTATTTTGTCTGCTTGCCCCATCACACTTTATCATGGACAGATGGACAGTCCCTGTACTGCAGTTGTTCTCATTTAAGCTTTTGTGGACTTTTTTTTTCTTTTCTGTTTTTTTTTTTTGGTTTTTTTTTTTTTTTTGGTTATGTTTCCTGCTGTATTTGTTACAGAGAAGCATTTTTGGGGTTTTTTTTCTGTGCAACATTATTTCAACCTGTGTCCTTCATAGCTTTCCTGCTGTTTCTTTTCCTCTCACATTTATTACTCTTCTTTCCCTTCCACCCCTTACTTTTGGGCTTGCTCTGGTTTGAATTACAAAGAAATGATAAATCCTATTGAGTGTTGATATAAAAATGTTTCTTCTTGTACTCTGAGGTGTTGACCCCATTGTAGCTGAAGGCTCTTTTCAGATTTAAATTGTGCATTTCTTCCAATTTGACCTGCTGTCTCACTTGTGTCCTTTAGTAACCTGATTTTAGAGCAGAAAGGACATCAAGATCCACTGTGGGATGTAGAAAAGATCATAACCTTACAAAGTTTCTTTCCATTGCCTTTGACTATGTGTGATTTTGGGGATGCTGCTTCTTTCACAGGAACACTGAGTGATGCACAGGGTCTCACATTATGTGAAGAAGCATTTCTCTGTAACAAATATGAATTTAGCCTCTCTTCCTCAAAGTAAATGACAAAATTCCAGCTGATATTGGCCACAATAGCAGCAGAATAACATTTTGACACTTATGCATAGAGAGGTATGTATAGAGACAGGAAATACACAATCATATTGAGAAGCATGTTATAAAGCTCTGGCATAGGAACAACTGAGCTGCTGAGCTAATTTGTCTCCTGTCAGAGAAAAATGCCATAAATACATGCAAAGATTCATGTAGGGGAACATTTGATCCTGGGAAGCTATCTCAGGCACAATGGGTTCATTTCCTTCTATTCCACATTTGTCTCTATTTCCTGGAAGAAAAAAAAAGAGGGTTTTACTTAGAAGGATAGCCTGCCCATGCTATAATCTATGTCACTGGTAAATCACTTGCCTTGTGAGAGTAAGAGAGTTTTCACTCTCCTCTGGCTCTAGAACCTGTTTTCTAGGGCAGCTGCCACTGTTTCAGGAGGCAGTAAACACATTTTTTTCTATTTAAAATTTACTTGTTTACTCTTTAAAAATCACATGCTCAAAAAATGTTGAATAATGTAGTTTTAGTTTAGCTCTGGTTCATTTTTTTTGAAACTGAAAAACCTATCATCCATACAATATCAAAAACCCCTCACAATTTAAATACAGAATAAGCATAATTCTGAAAATTTTCTGAAAGCACAGCGGAGTTATTAGTTATTAGAGTTATTAGTTCTTAATGATAAGTTATTAAACTGGCCATATAGCAGCTGTTTTCTGAATGCCCTGGAGAAATAATGTTTTTTCAGCACCACAGCATCAAATTATCTGAGCTTTCTGCAAACACTACCTTTGCCCTGAGATGACAATGACCTTGTTGACCCTCCTCTGTTCCATCCTAAAGCACTGGTATAGCCATGCTGAAAAACCTACCTTATTGGGCTAGAAATAAGAGAATTCATCAGTGTACAACAAGCTTATCAGTTCTCTCCCCTTTGACAATGACGAAGGCTTATCAGTCAGGGGTTGAAAGACTAAAAACCATGAAAAAATGTTCTACTTTCAGTCAAATTCACAATGCCTGACTATCTGGAAATGCGAATCAGTGGGTGAAAAAGCACTCTGAAGTTTCTTTTTTTTTTTTGCTGCCATTTCTTGTTGCTCCTGGGAGATGACAAAATTAATATGGTTAAGGGAGAGCTCTTTTCAGCCAGCAGAACTTTGACTCAAGACACAAATCATGACACCAACACTGGCCTATATTCGATAACTGATGTGAAATTTGCAGTTCAGATTACTGTTTCTTGTCGTGTATGAGTTCCCTGGGGTGGGGGGTAAGGGAAAGAAGCAAAAGAAAGGGAGAGAATATGAAGAAACAAAAGGCTTAATTTTATCTCAGGCTTACTCTTGCTGTAGCAAACAGCAAAATCTCTGCATTTCCATTACCTGTGGCTACCTGTCAAAGCAGAATTCACCATAACATCCTGTGTTCAAAGGTCACCGCTGGCTGAGTTACAGAGTCAAGTCACAGCAAGCCAGACTCTGTTACCTCATCTTAAGATTGATAAAATGAGTGCTTTGGAGTGAAAAACATGAAGATTTAAGCATAAGCATATTTCTAGGTCCTGGACAAGATGATATAGGTGTGTGTGAGAGAAGGCACCTTTCTCCACCCCTAGTTACTTCCTAATCTGCTGAATATTTACTCAAATACTGTAAATACTTACACCCTTTGTTTAGGACGCAGAGGCTGTCATTCAAAACCTCATTAAGCAGCCAGTAGACATCTCCATTGCAAGGAACAAGTAATGACACCATGAAAATCTGATAACTTGTCAATGAAAAAGTGTACAAGACATGCAAGAACAGTGTCCTTTTTTGCTTCTCCGTGGCAGAGCAGGAGTCATTATGTGCTCCTTCCTCTTTGACATGCATGTCTTTGTAGTCTTGAAGGCAAAGGGTGACATGGGGCAGAAGGCAACCCCTGGAGAAACAAACCAGATAAGAGAGACAAGACATGGTAACGTGAGCATATTGGTGTGAATGTACAGGCATTCTAAACAGCCAGTAGTGAGCCCTGAATTTGAAGGCAGAGCTGGCAGTGCTTATGAACACTCACGTGGTACCTGCTGTCAAACAGAGCTGCACTGCAGAAAGATGATGGCAGTCAGAGTCTCGTGGAAGAGTTAATGTGAGGGATGGAAAATGCAGTATAAAAATGAAAATAATATGGGACAACCAAAAGCTCATGTCAGGTGCTCTGGCAATGCACAGTACTGTGATATGATTTCCAACACAAATAACTGTTTATACTAGAAAGGAAAGAAAAAAAAAACAAAGAAAATAAGAGTTTAAGCTTTCACACATGCTAGCAACTTTGCATGTGTCTTCTGTGTACATGTGTCTACTGATATAAATATGAGTGTAAGCATTAAATGCAGGCATTTATATATGAATACCCCAAATATTCTAAAATTGAGGTAGACAACACCTGTCTTCCAAAAGCAAAAGCAAAAGCACACGCTTCTTGCAGCCCACAGAGTGACATCCAGAGAGGAAAAGGAGTTACAGATGAGGAAACCAGTATTCTGTGCATACCACTTGTGTGATACCAGGCCTACGTGTCTGTGGCTGAGACTCATATCATGTTTCAAAATTCTCATGTAAAACAGCTCAGACAAAATCTCTGTGCATGGTGGTTGGGGCAGACAGTGGAGCTGAGCCAGCAACAGTCTTGTGTTGTAGGCTGAGCCAGTATTCCCAGAGTGGCAAAGACCCTCAAATCTTTGTAACTCTTTGATAATTGCTTCACTGAATTCATTGTGGTAGGCAAACAGCAGGGTTTCTTGCACTGTTTTTGGTCCTGGTGTTCTATATAATAAAATTCTTGAACTTCGTCTGAGTGAGATAAAAACTCCTTTTGAAATGCATTTTTTAAAAATCTGATTAAGCTTTCTCCTATTTCAGGGTCATAAATGACTCTGATGCTCAGAGGAGGCTGCAACCCTCAAAACAGTTCACCCATCGAGGAGATGACCCCCGCTTTCTGGATATGCAAACCTGGATGCCTAAGCATACAATATCCTCTCCTTCTTCCATTTAATTTAATGCTTCTGATATTATTTTTCACAGAATAGACTAAACTAGTTACAGTGAAATGAGATGTTGACTTTTTAAATTTGTAATAAGGTTTTTCTTGATTTGAAACATGAAGATAAAAGAAGTTCCTTGAAGCAGAATTGTTTTCTAAATCTGCTCATCAGTAAATTAGCCTGATTCACCATAAGCAAGGTCTCTGTTTATTAGTTCATCAGCTAGCTTATGAATCCACTGTTTGCAGGACCTGTGAAGAGTCCCACTGGCAAGGTAAAATCCTATTAATACAACTGATGCATCTGGGGAAAACCAACAAACTTGGAGCCTTATATTCTTCTGTAACAATGTTTTCATACATTAGAAACTAATTAGGAATGCACCATTCCTCCACAATTTGTATCTGGCTTATTACAGCTTCACCATGAAACCATCCTAAACCATAATAGATGTACAAAGTTGCCAAGATGTGGTACTCTGGCTCAGAAGCATCAGAAAGTTTTCAGAGCTGTTCTACCCAAAACTTATTACTGAAAAGATGTTCTAAAAGTCATTACTCAAGTGTACCTCCCCAACAGGGGAGCAAAGGTTAAGATAAATAATTGGAGACATTAAACATCCTCAGAAAGCAGAGGAAAGAGGTAGAAGAACAACCAATAATATCATGGCCAGACATCTATACATTGCTGATAAACAAATTCTGTCTTGTTAGCCTGACCCAGACCCAAAAACTTAGATGAGATAAATACTAGCAGGCGAAGCAGAGCCCACTGCGTATTTCTTAGCGTTGTGTTTTTGATGATTATTGACTTGGAACCCAGTAAATTTGAACCTGCTTACCACAACTCCCATAATTTCAACACAAATTACTTAACAATGCTTTTGAGGAGATTTAACTGCAAGTTGTTCTTGAGATGTGACAACATTCTTATTGAAGACTCAAACACCTATTAAGGAGAAGACTATTTAATTTCTTTTTGGTAGGATTAATTTTCTACTGCTTTAACTCCCTGAATTAACTTCCCAAGTGCCAGCCCACCAGCGGTGCAAGCACAAGGGAAGAAATGTGAGTGTCTGGTGGAGCTGGGAGTGAGTTTGTTTTCTCAGAAGAGACCCTGGAGCTCAGTGGCCCCGTGCAAGGGCACAATCACACCCCTCTTGGGCTCACCAGAACCAACACAGGTGTCACCCACCCTCACACAACAGCTCTGGACCCAGGGGAACTGATGTGATCTCTAAGGTGGCAATGCTGTTTTGTGGAGCCAAACCTCTGCTGCATCTCTGTAAGTCAGGGAACTGCAAATACTCGGAATGTAAACCAAAATAAAAAAAAAATACTAATAGGAACTACATGTGATTTGAAAGTTAGTGCATTGCTTTTGCAGCTAGGCACCTAAATATGAAGGGACCTTAGAAATACAGCTTTGCCAAGGATGAGCTTATGATTTCAGATTGCTCCTTGCTGCCAAAATATACACTTGCCTCACACTTGCCCTGAAAGAGTTAATATAATTGTTGTCCTGATCTAGGCTAAGGCTTTTTTTTTTTTTTTTATAGGGCTTAACCACGCTGCATCACTTTCTCATTTATGCTAGAACCCCCCAAAGTGTCTCCTGTTGCACACTGTAACCACACTCTGGAAAGTCATTAATAAAATTGTTTATTGTTTTAACCTTGAGTGACCAAACCCAACTTTATGCCCTGTACTGAGTGTTCCTCTGAATGATTCAAGGGAAATTAATGTTATTTATCCTGAGGCTGAGAAGCAACAGGAGAATTAGCATGCATGTCACTGTGTTCAAAGCCCTGCAAAAGTTGACAATTCTATTTGCAAGTATAATTCCAGACTGTCCAGGGAGATGACAGACAAGCAGGTGCAGACTTGCCTGAAAAGGAAGCTGGTTTAAGGCTACAGATGTAGCCTTAAACAAACAGAAGGAATCTCCCACTTCCCTGGAAAGATTTGAAGGATATGATTTAATGAATTGTTTGACACAAACCTGAGTATGTTAAAGAAGAGAGACAACAGAAGGCAAGATAGGTATTAGCCTGTGCATCCTTTCCAAGCCTTCTGTTTGCCAAGGCAGGAGTAGCCTTGTTGTCTCCTTTGGAAAACTGGGGAGCCGAACATTCACATTATAAAGCAATGAAAGAAGGACACTTACTATAATTATTCAGGGAAAACACTGATGGTACTGGAATTCACTAGCAAGGAACAGGTTTTTGTAGCTGGCTAAATGCAGGAGGGAAGCTTGACAGAGGCCGTTTTGGCAGAAAAACTAGATGTTATGTTCAGTGTATTCTGAACAAGTACTTGGCACACAAAGTGAACTCAATTGAATGTATTCAAGAAGCAACAAGCTGTGAAATGTGTGTTTAGCTTAGCAGATTGGCAACAGCAGCTTCGGTCAAAGAAAAGACCACCTACTTTCTCCTTTTTGGAGGTCTTACCTACTACAGTTCATCACAGACAGATTATATACTGTTCACATACTTTTTGTTTCTTTTTGTTTTTGTTTCTGTGGTTTTTTGGTGTTTGTTTTTGTTGTTTTTCTTTTGTTTGTTTGTTTGTTTGTTTGTTGGTTGTTTTTTTATCCTCCTGTAATTTGTCCATTAATATCACCAGGGTTGATTTTTCAGTGGAACATTTATATTAGTCAGAAATTAAATAACTTGGTAAACCTCATTCCTCATTACAAATTGTCACTGCAGAACATGCTACATTTCTGCTTAGCCATCTGTCTAGCATTGGTTTTTACTCCTGCCAGAGTCAAAGCTGTGGCCATGGAGGTTAAAGGGTGTCCCTGCTAGCCCTAGTACTGCTGAGGATCTGGGAGCCAAGTAAAGGAAGGCTTTGCAGCCCAAGTTCTTGCAGTGAAACTTGCCTCTAAGGAAGAGACAGTCAGAGCTCCTGCTCCCTTTTATCCCTCAATTTGATTTGTTTGGATACCAGCAGCTAATGGAACAAACCGTAGGTGAGAGCAAACAGCAGTTCCAGACTGTGGCTGACAGAAAAGCTGAATAAAGCCAGATGTGCCTGTGATAGTGCACAGAGCCTGTGCAGTGCACAGCCTGCATGGCAGAACAGCACTGGGGCTGCTGCTCAGGCCATCTCTTGGCATGGAAGCACACAGCATGAAGGCAGCTTGACTCAGGGAAATGAGCAGGTACGGGGATGTGTTTTCCCCAGGATTAATCCCTAACGTTTTTCTTATCCATTAATAGAAAAAATATGTTGATTTAATAGTGTTTTTAATCCTCCTTACATAAAAGGAGATGCAAGTTTGTATTTTGTTGTTGTTGTGTTTCCCCCCCCCCACCCAAATGAATCTCTATTGAGAATATTCGTAGCAAAAGTATGAGAAAATTAGAATAATAAAACAATAAATAAAACAAGTCTTTCTTATTTAACAGCATACTGTTAAAAAAGCATTGTTCTGAATTTTTTTCCTGTTTCTGTAAAAGAGGTAAATATTTTTCTCCAAAATTTTCCTCACTTTCTCCAATGTTACGATTATATGCATTTCTTCTAGAGTTATCTATTGATTCTAAATTATTAACTATGCTACAACAACTAGTTACATCTGCACTTTAGAGATAAATATTCTTGTTCGGGATAATAAATATTTGTATACTGACAAGCAAGAATTTTATACTTAAAATTTAGAATAATTGAAATACAAATTTTGGGTGTACTGTAAGAAACTTGTAAACAGATCTATTATTTTAAATTACACTTTATTTCCAAAGGGATTGGGTTTTTTCCACCAGCTGAGGGGGAAAAATTATTTTATGAAATGAAAACTGCACAACCTTGAACTGGTCATTTGATTGCATTTTAAACTTCTCTTCATGCAATGTTTTCTACAATTTGTTTTTGCCATTATGATCTTAGTTCTGTCCTTTCTGCTTCTCCACAAAATATTGGTGTAAAATCTGATATATAAAAACAAAAACCCCTGACATGTCATTGGGATCCTTCACAATTGCTCACTAGCTTTTTTTTTGTGGGCACTGAACTTCTGCAAGTCCAAAGACATATCTCTGGGGCCACTTGATTTAAACATATGCCACAATTTCTCACTTTACTACATGACCCTGACATCTGACTCTAAGGGAAAAAAACCTACTATTAAAAAACCAGTAATGCTATCATGATCTAGCAATGATTGATTAAACCCAGGCCTGAATTCTAATGAATTTCAAGTGACAGGCACCTCTGTTTAGGCTGAGGTACTGACTCAGAAGTGCTTAGCAATATGAATCTGACGTCTGGATCATTTTGCCATTCTTTCACACACCCCCAAATTTAGCATCCAAATCTGTTTTGGCTTCCTCTGAGAAGTCTCTGTCTTTTTAGTGTGTTTATAATACTATTATAAACTTACTGACGTGCCCTACTACTACATGCTTAACACAGTTTATTCTGTCCTCGCCCACTAGAGGTTATTTATTAATTTGTTCCTTATCTGTGAAGCTGATTACTAAGTGGATGCATACGATGGCCAACAAGACAAACCAAACCAGGCACCATTACAAATCAGTGCTGTTTGCAGGTTTCTAACCAGTGTAAAAGAGTGCTGGCATTCAGGCAACAGGCAGCATCCTGTCACTTAAAATACAATATATTAAGCACAAAGCTAGAGCAAACCCCACAAAATATTCAGCACAGTCCATCTTCCCAGGAATTCACTAGACCCCAGTACTATTGTCGTGACATCTTATGAAAGTGAGTTATTTAGCACTCACAGCAGATTAAGTGAGGACAGAAACTGCAGAAGTAGTCCACTTACAAAAGCCCCATTCACCCCATTGAGCAGAAGTTCAGCTCCTTTATTTGAAACAAAATAGAGTACTCAACCATAAAGCAAACCCAGACTCAACTACCTCAAGCAGCTGAAGCATTACTGAAAATTGTCATGTTAAAGTCCTCCAAGACCTGAGCCAAGGGCCAAACTCACCCATGGTGCAATTCCTTTGACTTCAATGGAGTTGTGCTGGCAACCACCTCAGCTGTACTTGGACCAGTGCCATTATTTATGCAAGGCTGTGCTGTGTGTCTTCTCTTGATAAATGCCAGCACTGTGGAGCTCTGAAAAACAAAGAAAAAACATCCTTCAATAATCACAACAAGACAAGAAACATGGACACACAAACTGCAGCACGACAGATAAACAAGAATTTACAGCTGCGCTATGTGCAAGCACTTAGCAGAAGTTTGTTCTTGTATTTTAAAGAAAAATTTATTGTTATGACTAGCATGAGCTTCTTTCTAGTAAATGGACTGCAATTTGACTCTTTCATCTCTACTTCGAGCCATAATTTTTCAATTAAAAAAGAAGCAGGATGAGACAAATTCTGACTGACTTTTTAGGGAGAGACCCTGGCCTGCAGTTTAACAGACTTGAGGGACTATAGGACTTGCAGATACACTTTCAACATCTTTAAATTTGGAAATATTTAACAGTGCTACATGAGGTATGAAGCAAAGCAAAATCTTCAAGACTCTCAGGAACATGATCATTAGTTTATATTCAGGTAACATGCCTGTCATGTTACTAGAGGCTGCTATTCTTTACTAGAGGCTTTAGTAAGCCTTTAAATATAAACATGAAGGCTCTAACCTACCATTTTGCTGAATTGGTGTAGGTGATCTTAACACACTTGTCAGGCAGTGGAATGCACTAAATAGCACCTACAAAGCAGTCTGTGTGTGGCACCTGTTTCTCAGGAGCTGACTGATGTGTCAGAAATTCTGTGTCAGAAATTCAGTGTCAGCATGCAGCCTGGCTGAGGAGCAGTGAATGCAAATTCCCCCAGGAGATCCCTAAAGCCAACATTTTCCATTTCCTATATGCTGGTGGTTTATTTTAAAACAAATCAGTCCAGTATGTGTATCTATATATACATATGTGTGTGTGTGTATAAGATCAGCTTACTTTTCTCCTCGTGTTTATTTGAACAATAATAATTTTAAAAAATTAGATTTCATCTGGAATCAGTGAACGCATACTCACATGTCTTTCTTTTGTCTGCTTAAAGGCAATGGTTAAACTTTGTGCATTTATCCATACACACAATGAAACTGTCATGCCTTACTCCCTCTGCAACAAATTAAAATGTGCAAGGATAAGTTATAAAGACAACCAGGAAGAGCACATGAGCAGTTGTACATTCAGTATTGCTAATACTGTATGGATCAGTAGTCTGCAAAAAATATGAGTTGGCCCAGTAAGTTAGAATAAACACAGATTCTAAGAAAATACATGAAGGCATATTTCAAATGAGAAATAAGAAATGTTTGAAGTAAAAATTTCCTGAAATTTGATGCCACTAAATAGCTTTGTTGTCTTAGACAGCCTATTTAGCTGCTGCCTCTGCTTACCCATTTGAAGTATGAGAAAACATCTCCTTATCTGAATGATAACTGAATTTTCCTGGAAAGGTAGAACAGCTTATGACAGAAAGGGACTTTTTGACTTTATTCAGTCTACTCTTTCTGCTCAGAAGGTTTTTGAAGATCTTACATCCAGCTTCAGAATGAAATCAGTTTGCTCTGGACCTTACCAAATCACGCTTCAAGTATTTCCAGTGGTGATACTTGAACCTGCCCTAATTCTTTATGAACATTTCTTTTCTCCAATTACAAATGTGAATTTCTTGTATTGCAGCTTGCATCCATTCTCTTATGCTGACACTGTGGAAAACCATCTGTCTCTGTCTCCCCTACACACTCCCATCAGGCAGCGACCAGGGCTCCTTCCTGTCAGCCTCCCCTTCTCGAGGCTGAGCAATCCCACCTCTCACAGCCTTTCTTTGCCCATTCTGTGCTCCTGCTCTGAACAGCCTGTGTCCCACTGCTGGGCTCCAGCCAGCACCTCAGCCTCTCTCTCTTCGATTGAGTAGCCCCAAACTGGGAGCAGTGCTCCAGGTGCAGCCTCTCCAGTGCCAAAGAATGGGCAAGGATTGCTGTCCTCAACAGTACTCCAGTGGTGAGCTGTCTTCAGCTGGGCTTTGTGGTCCTGGATACAACTTGGTGGTCCTGCCAAGACATATTTTGAATGGTTCAAAGTCTAAATATAACCACAGAAATTGTTAGGTAGTATTTATGCAAGAAAGAATGATGACTTGTGCTTTTTATCCTACCCAAAAGATTCACTTAGCTAAATTTTCAAAATTTGAACTTTATCTGACAGAGACTTCCTGTAGAGAGATGTCAGAGACCTTTTAGAAAGAATACACTTATTATCATGATGTACTTATATTGCTGCCAAATGGAAGATTTAGTCAGGGAGTAAAAATCTTAATTTCATCACCTGACGTGACAACTGAGTTGCTTCTTCCTATTTAAAAATGAATAAATGAGAAGACAGTATATTTAATTAGAGAAAATCAGCATTTGTGATTGCCTCCAGTTAAAGCATAAGTCCCTCTCTCCTTTTCTTTGTTTCTGTATCACTATCCTTCACTGGATCATCCACCTTTAACATGGTTATTTATCATTCCCTTAAAACCATCATGCTATCAGCACAACACAATTACCTCACTTTTTTGATGCTTTATCATTTTTTCCCAATAATTTCCTTCCAACAGCTCTAGCTCCATCAATGTGCAGCTATTGTAAAAGCAGATTTGCTTATTTTACCTCCTTTTTTTTTTTTTTAATAAGCTCCTGGAGTGCAGCCTTGCTGAGAATATTTTAGACAGTTTTGCCATTCACATTATATCAAACACATGTATATTATTCCTCTTTATCTTCTGCAGACAATAATGCAAATGTGCATTCCTGCAAGGACTCTTTCCAGTGACAATCAAGGTGTTCATACCTGGACTGTGTCAGATACAGCACCCTAACAACTGAACTGCTCAGTGCTATCCCATCTGCAGTGTTGCAACACTATAATCAAACACACTTTTCTCCTACATGAATTTCTGGGCAGACTAGCAAACTAGCTTTTTGCATTCAACAGTAGTAGTTAAATACACTTCTGAGGATTTGTCCAAATATAATTGTTACTTTTGATTGCTCTAATAATGGCAGCTTAAGAGCATAAGACTAATACAAGATTTTCAGGTATACTATATCTGCTCTTGCTATTATAAACAAGGTTGACATCTTACTCATAAATATATCCTATCTCATTTTACAGAGATTTTATTTTTGTTTTTTAAAATCCCCCATTACCATGGAAAGGCATACCTGAAGCTTACATCATGGTCTTCTCTCCAGCCCAACTGTACTCAGAGCCACCGACAAATCTGTTGTTTCTTGTACACAGTCTTTTCACTTGGTCTTTTGGTTTTATTCTTCTCACTCCTTTCATTTCCTTTCAAGTGATATAAATAGAGGACTTTCAATATCATTTTAAAGAGACACTCCTCCCAAATCACCTCTGCACCTCTTTTGTTCGACAGTTCACCTCCCACGATTGCAGAGGATTGGGACTTCAGACTGTATCTCAAATATAGTACTCTCCATGGCCAGGCAGAAAGGTATTCATTAACGACTTCACTTTTTGGAAGGCTTTTCCCTAAAATGTGAGACCTTCCTATGGACACAGATGGACTGTAACTGTCTCCTGTGTGTGTTGTAACTGCAGCCAGAATATAAAGCCCAGCTCTGCTGAGAGAAAGAGGTCTGTGCTCACAAGTATCCAAAGCTGAGGAACTGCTGCAGCTAGTGGGGGCTGAGGAGATTTTTCTTAGCACCTAGGTTGATGCCGGTTGAGAAAACCACATTGAAGGAGCATGAGAGTAATTTGAAATACAATATGGCTTTTCCATGTTAAGCTTCTTAAATTTCATGACAGTGGGTGTAGAGTTACAAAGCATTAGATTGTGCAGCTCAGCACTGCAACAACTGCCAGGTATGGTTACCTTCTGGCAGATGTCTGTCCAGTGGGCTGAGAAAGGCAAATCAGTCTCAGCCCAGTCCTCACCTGAAAAGTCATCTTCATGAAATTCTTCACACAATGAATTTGCACTTAGTGGTGATGGTAGAAGAGACAAAGATTGAATAGATGTTTTGTGTCATTTCTTTCATGCTTCTAGGCAATCCCTCTTGGTCATGGTTGAGATATTTTTCTGACAAATAAAGACAGGGGTGTTTATCTTCCCTCCCTGTACCCAGCTGTTTTCTGGGGAGGAGCAAATAGAGATTAAATGCTTTTCAGACAGAAGTTAGTCAGGTGAATTCATTTTGCTTCAAATTCCTTTTATGCTTATATCTCACACTTTGTTCACAGGGAGATATACACATTTTTCAAAATTTAAGAGTGTTGTTCAAGGTGTCATGTGAAAATTTTACCATTTACATGCAAGACAGCCTAATAGACAGGGGCAGGAGGGAGAAGAGGGAAGGAAACTAAAATTACAGAAATCTCATCTTCCTTTCCACAGAAGCTAGACTCCAATTATTTATTTTCCAGTCTTTTAACATGTGTGAAACATTATTTTGTGCATGCCATTACACCTTACTTGGATGCATACTCATTTCCGAGTCAGATTAAAATATCTTGGCCTCACTCACAAAGTGTCTTTAAATACCAATTAAATAAACATTTCATTGTCTAAACCTTTGATTAATATTTTTACTCATCGTTTGCTCAGCTTGCCTAGAGAAGGGGAAACTGAGGGGTCTTTAACATTCTCATGAGGGGAAGAGGAGGGACAGACACTGATCTCTTCAGCTTTGTGATCCGAGGGATTGGCATGAAGGTGAGCCAGGGGAGGATTAAACTGGATATCAGGAATAGGTTTTTTTTTCACCAGAGGGTGGTTCAGCACTGGAACAGATTCCTCAGGGAAGTGGTCACAGCACTTATCCTGACAAAGTTCAAGAAGTGTTAGACAGTGCTCTCAGGCACAGGGTGTGATTCTTGGGATGTTCTGTGCAGGCCAGGAGTTGAACTCTGTGATCCTTGTGAGTACTCTCCAACTCAGAGTATTGTATGATTCCATGATTTTGCATGTTATACCTCCACACACACACACTTAAAATGCTCAAGAAGGGACAAAAGACATGTAAAGTTTATTCCTTGGAGATTCCTGGAAATATTACACACATTCAATTTAAATTCCAAAGGAGACCCTTTTCCAAATTTCCTGGTTTATTTTCTCAAATAATATATGCATTCATCATCCACCAGAACAATAAAATAAAAGAGGAACAAAAGTATTTTAATGCTTAATTATTACTGTTTGCTGGATTATCTGTGTGGTTTCTTTCCATTCTTGTTTTTAATGGAAAGTGCCTACACAGAATATCCCAAAGATTTAATAAACCTTCAGCTTCAGAGTAATTGATCTGAAGCATTCAGAAGCCTAGCACAGCAGATGAGGAGACAGTGGGTAGATATAAATAGTGAATCATAGAATGATTTGGGTTGGAAGGGAACCTAAAGACCATCCAGTTAAAACCCCCCTGGCCATGGCCAGGGACAGCTTCCATGAGATGAGATGACTCAAAGCCACATCCAATTTGGCCTTGAATATTTCCAGGGATGGGAGTCCACAACTTCTCTGGGCAATGTATTTCAGTGCCTTACACCTCTCACATGAAAGAATTTCTTCCATATACCTAATTTAACCTTGCCCTCTTTCATTTTGAAGCCATTCCCACTTGTTCTTTCACTACCTGCCCTTGTCAAAACTCTCTCTTCCCCCCTTCTTGTTGGCTCCCTTTAGCTACTGGAAGGTGTTATTAGGTGTCCCAGGATCCTTTTTTTCCCCAGGCTGACCAACCCTAACTCTCTCAAACTCTTTTTATAGGACAAGTGTTCCCTCTAATCATCTCCATGGCCCTCCTCAGGACTTGCTCCAACAGACTGATGTCCTTCCTGTTCTGGGACCCCAGAGCTGGATGCAGTTCTCCAGCTGGGATCTCATGAGAGTGGTGTAGAGGGCTGGAATCCACTGCCTTTACCTGCTGTCTATAAAAAAGGCCAACCAACCACCAAACCAAACCAAACCAAACCAAACCAAATAAACCATCCCCCCCCAAAAAAAACCAAACGTAACAAAAAAAAAAAAAAAACCCAAACCATTAAATTTTTAGCATTTTAAGTGGTGTAAAAGAAAGAAGATTGGTCCAATTGGACTGAAATACAAAAAGCTCAAAAAGCAGTGTGTTTATCTGGAAAATCAATGCATGTTGACAATAGCGGGAGTTATAGGAGAAGGAAAGTAAAATAAGATTTTATCACAGTAACTGAGACTAGAGGGAAAGAGATATGGGGACAAAAAAAAAATACCAAAAGAAATTAATGTGTTGACAAGGCTGGTGCTGAAATCTGATTGTCTAATTCTTGGTATGAAAAATAATGCCAGTATTAACAATGAAAGTTTCATGTACAATGAATTGCAAAATTATATGAAAACTTTAAGGTGAACTTTTTGTATTACAGGACTTGTAAGGAGCTGCAGCAAGTTGATGTACCAGACTTATTAGCATTCCACAATCCCTGCATGAGAAACATTCCCTTCTGTATTGTGAATTCAAACTTTTACACCACCTAGAATGATTTTATTCATTGAGCTTTATTGCTGGGGTATTTTTTTAATGGATAGAAGAAATTGAAAAGTAAAGGACACACAGTCTAAATGAAAGCTACCTAACAGGCTCCTTGCTAAGAAATGCATGGAATTATTTCTAAAGCCTGTTTAGAGAGCTAAAAGGCTAAAATTTTCAAGCTATAAGACCATTCTTAAATCTTTGTTAAACTGCAGATGAATATATGTGCAAGGGGATAGTCAAAATGAACAAACCATCCATACTTAAGAAACCTCCTATGTAGCAAGTCCTTCCAACTATTAATGATGGAAACACAGTTTACCTCCCTTGGCAACAAATAAAAATCAATTATTTTTGTGACTATTTTAAAAATTAATTTAATTACCATATCTACTTCTAGAATTCTTTAGCCCTTTTCTTATTAA
Organism: Cinclus cinclus; assembly: GCF_963662255.1. Classification (NCBI taxonomy): domain Eukaryota; kingdom Metazoa; phylum Chordata; class Aves; order Passeriformes; family Cinclidae; genus Cinclus; species Cinclus cinclus. The sequence continues at coordinate 17,390,856 of NC_085047.1, read as the reverse complement.
CACATACTGACAAGAATGTGAGAAAACATTAAAAAGATGCAAACAAATCCTTTAAGATACTGTTGAATCTCTGAATGATTCAACAATTCACAAAGGTATGAGATACGAAACGGGTCCTTCTCCAGCTATAAGAATTAGGATTTTAAAGAGTACAGGCTTAAACCTCAATGCATTTACTGAAAAAGGTGGGGGATGTTGAGGGGCAGGAAGAATATGCACCTTTCTTGCATATTCAGTTTGGGCTGAACCATGGCCACATCAAATATCTGCCAGTTTACTAGCTCCTTCTTGTGCAGTTCTGACCATACCACTAAGGGATGGTGAGCATTGATCATCAGGCATTTTCTGTTCTGAATAGGACTCTTTTTTTGTCAGATGAATCTTTGGAGGTAGGCTGTGCACAAACAGGGACTGACAAAAGCCTGTTTAGCATATTTGGGCAGGGCCTGATTTTGGTTCTGGTTTGATTTTGCACTTAACCACTCTGTTTATGACTTAATACTTGTTATTAATCAAACCTCTAGGGTTATGCCCCTTGAACACTACTAGTTTAAAGACATATGGGCTGTGGACTTTGTATTACCTTTAGATAACCCAAGAAGATTATGGCATTGCAGAAATATATATTTCACTACTTAGACAGATTAAATTCAGTTTAACTGTTAAAGCTTTGTCTTTAATTCCTGCTGCAATTCATTACCTCCAGTCACAGGGTATAATAACCTATTTTGCCAATTATACCTTTTTTCATTTCTCTGAAATTCATCATTATGATTTGATTTTTAGGTATAAAAGGAAAAGTACTAACCAACAAAATTACTTGGGACCATAATGACTTAGTACAATGAAGCCATTCATCATCACTACCAAGTTTCACTCTGAATAGATCCTACAAATAGTTTCAATTAATAGCTTTATACAAGTACTTCTGTAAAACATACATTAAACATTATGACTGATTCTGGGGGCTGCTGTGTTGGAATTAATAACAGCTGGAAGTCTTTTGTGCCACTCAATCCGGATCAGAAGTAGCTGATCAGCCCAATCAGACCCTTTAGGAAAGTCTTTGCCCCAAAAGGCTTTATGCATAGAAATGTCTCACACAATTTAGCAGGAAGACATTGAATAACTGTGGCTCCCAAACTAAAAATGTCAGTTAGGGCGTGCTGGGAGATGAGATGAAACACTGAAGAGGAGCTAGAAGTTCATACCAATCCCTAGGTACTCTTTCATGATATTGTTTCCATGCATGCATACTTATTTGCAATTCACATTTGTTTATAGTAAGGTACATAAGTGAGTGGACAACCTTAATGCAGAATTTCCTATTGGCTATCACAGAAACCCCTCCCCCTTGCAATGTTGTAATTAACTCATACAGGAATCTAGTTTGATAAGTCTGGCAGCAATTTCATTTCTTAAATTAATCCTGTTGCCAGATCGCTGCACAGATTCCTTCTTTCACAGTACATATAACAAAGTTTTTTTTTATCCTCCACTTAGATATGCATACAATTAATATATAGAAGCTTCAATAAGAATATGTCAAAGGCAAGCCATGACAGGCAACATTGTATGTTAGCATTGAATTGTTCCATTTCCAGAGTTTGCATAAATGACACATTGCCCAGAGAGGTGGTGAATGCTGTATCCTCTGAAACACTCAAGGCCAGCTTGGACAGGGCTCTGAGGAAACTGCTCTAGTAGAAGGTGTCCCTTTTCATTACAGGAGTTGGACTAGATGGCCTTTAAATAGCCCTTTCAGCCCACATTATTCTATGATTCTAAGATTTGTACAGGAGGCTGCTAAAGCGGAGGTGCATTTCTAGATGAGTGATGGCTAAATTGTATTTTAATTCACTGGTTTAAGCAGCCAAATACTTCTGCCACACTTCACAAATAGGTGTAACTTGATAAACATAATCTTTCACAACAGCTGTCCTGTCTTATACACAGTTACACAAAGTTAAATAAGTAGTTATATATCAAACACTTAACTTTCTGGTTCTCAAGGGATGAATTACTTAATATCATTACAAAAAGGCATTAGCAAAGAACATATTTTAATTGAAATTGCTGACTAAAAGATCCCAGACTCCTCATTAGAGATATTGGATATCTTCTGTACAAACACCTCAATTTGTATTGAATACCTTATAACATTTTGATGACCACTAGAATATCCATGGCACAAAATATTTCCATATCAACATGTAGCAAGGATGCTTTGTAACCAATGGACTTTTCAGCTTTAATTTCTAACATTTTCCACATGTATTGAAAGTCACTAGACAAACTAAGACATATTAGGGAATCACTATGTGATACGATGGCCATGAATTGGCACTGTGGTTGACTTAATATATTTTAATCTGTTTTGATGTAAGTTTTTCTATTTCTTTTTAACAATGTAAATGAACACAATCTTAGTATAAGCACAGTGTTTCATTAAAGGTCAGATTTATATATATATATGCCACATATTGGTAATAGCTTTTTTCATACCAAAAGTGGAAAAAAAAAATCAATATTTTCTCTTTTAGTAGTGAAATATCAGCCCCAGTAAAACTGTTATCATTATTTCAGAGACCACAGGTAAATTCAGAGGTGCAGAGAGGAGAGAGGCTCAAATAAACAGACAATGGTTAGAGCAGTTATTTGAACCAGTTTTCCCACCTCCAGGTATCTGAGTAATTCTAGAGTATAACTCTTTCTCTCATACCTCCAAGGAGCAGGTCTTAGTCATGCAGGAATTCCTGATTCTAGTGTATACTTCACACTTCTTTGAAAGAAAAGAAATATCAAGAGCTAACTACTCTATCCCTTTACAAAGAGTAACCAGGTAAAGAAATTCCCACATACATACATTTAATTATCTTGTGACCCATCCAAGTAATTCCTAATACTATGGTTGAACAATTCCTAAGATATATATACCAATGGAAAGGAATAATCTTTTGAAGGTTATTCTCATGTAAACCTGTTCTATTGGCATGTAGATTGTGCTAGAAAGGCAGCTTGATGGCATCCTTTTATTTGTAGTATGCCTATTCCCATTACTTTGATTGGAAGGAGCAGCTTAACTTTTTGTCTGGATGACCCCCAGGTCAGTACATCACAGTTTGCCAAGCACAGTGCACTTGCTCGACCTTATAATATTAAGATTTCATGCATCAGCATTTCATAGCAGCCATCTCTCATCAACAATTTTCTTCCCAGAATGTTCTCAACTCAAATTTTCCTGGCTTTGTGTACATGCTTGCATCACAGACTCCACAACTGAGATTTTCAATGTCACGTACTCAACAGATATGATGCAGGTATCGTGGATTTTTGATCAAAGAAATGTTGGGGAAAAACACCACTCAAGGAATCAAATAGAAGGATTATGAAAGAAATCTAGGACTTGAATTTTCCGTGTACTTAGAGGTAAATGCAGGTCAAGCACATTGGCATGGCACTCCTTTTTACTTTGGCCAAACAGTCCAACTCCAATCTTGGAAGTTATCTAGAAGAACATTTGCATTAAGATCAATTGATTCAAGATACTAGCATATGCCATAGAGACCTTGTGATAGGTTTAGATTCAGTCTGTAGGCTGGACGTGCTCTGCACCTTTCTGAGATCTCTGCAAACATGAAAGAATGATTGAGTGTCTAGGTGATGTAGAAGATGATATAGACAAATTGATGTAGAAGAATTAGGCATCAGGATGTCAGCACATCTGTCACAGGACTGAGGCTAACCAGCAGGAAATGTAGGAAAGCAGAACACACCTCTGCTTTAGCCACTCAGATAAAACAGGTTTTAGCTCTGTGTCTGAGTTTGAGGGTGGAGAAAAGGCAATTTCATTTACAGAATGAAATGTTTTTTTCTCAGTGTAGATGCCACCTTGAAGAAGAAAATATATAAAAATACTTTAAAAGTGACACCACACATGCAACAACTTTGCCGTATTTTTAAAAGACAGACTGTGCCAACAAGAAGAAAATTTCTTGTTTTGAGAAGCTTTGATTTTCTGATCCTTGCTTTTTGATACATGCTTTAAGAAACAGCATGCCTGCTTGACAAAAAGAAACCATTATTAATGCACAGAGGAAGAGGGCAGGAGATCTGCTGACAGCCCAAGCCTATCCACCCTGGTTTATGACCAGGAGTGGATTGGCTTTATCTTTAACTAAAGCTCATAACTCTTGCTCACGATAATAACCAACAAACAAGCTCAGCTGCTAAACTGATAACCTCAGAAGCAGCCTAGCTTGACTACACAAATCCATTTTAAAACCCATTTAACTCTGGTGCTAGCTATAAATACACACTGTAAAGTTTTATCTGAGGCGAAATATCTCTGAGAGTTTGTGTAAGGGTTGATATAGTTATAGCACTAGAGGGTTCTCCAAAAGCACACTGCTAACTGACCACCCAGCTGAGCATTCAATGAAAATCAATACTAAAGCAGGTGCTGGTTTTCAGTGCAGAGTGTTAGCGTTATCACTGACCTGTCATTGATCTGATATTGGAGTGTCATATTGAAAGAGACTTCATCTAAAATGAAGAGATTCATATAACTTTCACTTTGTTTGTACTGCAGACTGGGTAACCACTACTGGAGTTGAAGCCATCTGTCTAGTTTTTGAGCACACACCAAAGTAATGCTGGTAGCATTTCTCTCTTAACTGAAATCCACAAGATCAAGCTTTTAGCAAATCTATTTAGACATTTATGTATGAAAAAGTTTACTAGGCAACAAGAGCTAAAATAACTTATTTTTGTACTAACCATGGATTTTGTTGTAGCCAGGTGCACTTTACCAAATAATTTCAGAATAGATGTTATTTAAAATATTCTACTATTTAAAAAAAAAATCCAGATAATAATGCAGTGTTTCTGAACCTCATGCTACATCCCACTCTGATATTCAAATACCCCTAAAACTCTCTATATGAATTTATGAATCTGTGCATTCCAAAAGAGAAAGTTAATACTTGTTACTCCGCAAGCAGTAATTCCCTTATCTGTGGTGGTGGATTTCTGAATAAAGTACAGGTTAAATGCAGTTCTTAGAAAATCCTTCACAAAGCAAAGGTTGTGTTTCAAATTCTTTCTAAACTAGGGAAAACAGATTACAGATTTGAAGCACTTGAGAGCATTTACAAATAATATAAAGTACAAAAATCAACTATAAGTTCATAAACTCCACGATACCCAGCTTCTATTGAATTCATTTTATTTATTGAAGGCATTTTACAATTTCATCCCCTAAAAGTCAGCTTATTTGTTTCTTTCATCCAACCTTTTTATGAATTTATGAAATGACGGATTACTTGCAGTACCTTTAATGCATATTAGTTTTACTAAGGCAAGAGAAATCCCAGCTGATATTTCATAAGCTGGCTGAGGACTGTAAACACCAGAGTCAACACCAGAGCCTGTTCCCTCTGTGTATATCTCAGCCTCTCAAAGGGAACATAGACCTTTCACTTTTCTCTGAAGCACTAAGGTCAGACGTTCATGAGAGACAAGATATTAGAGCTGATGGACCTCCGTGCTATCTAATATGTAAAATCATAGTTAAGAAAGAATCACTCAAGGCAAAGAGAAGTGGTCAAAGTAGAAGGCTTTAAACATTTTAATATGTGCACATGACCTTTTTAACCTGTTTCACAGCAAGGAATGTATCATATTCTGAAAGAGCTTAGAGGGATCAGCAACCACTTTTTTTATTCCAAGGAAGTACTTATGCTATTTCTTACAATTGACTTTCTCTTTTGGCAAGTAAGCTCCCTGCAAAAAGAATAGATTTTGAGGGGTTTTCTTTGAAGGAAAAAGTGAAAGAAGAGGATTTGAGCAAATGAAGATGATCAGGTTTTCTAGTGGTGGTGGAAAGCTGTATGTGAGGAATTAAGGAAGAAAGAATTTGATGAAAATCTGATGCATAAACAGAGGCATGACGTAAAAAAGCTGCTTTGCTCTCCAAAATGTTAGAATTATTCCAAGGCATGGCAATTCCTATATAAAGACATCTCTATGAGGCACATGATCTTATCCTTTATGGGTTTGTGAGGTTTTGGGATTTTTTGTTGTTCTTCTGTTAATTTTTTGATAGCAAGCAGGAAGTGTTTTTTTAATTATTTGCATATGTAAGTAAAGTAAATGTTTCTATGTAAAGAAAGACACACAGTATGTCTTAAGGAACTGATTATTTCATTTTAAAGAGGGGTTTTGTCCTTTTGTCAAACTTGCAGTGGTGAGCATGGTCTCCCTCACTTCCATTCTGGATCCCTTCCTAGTTTATCAAACTTGTTGAGAGAAAAGACTATTGATCTACTGTTATCCACTTTCTCTGGTCCAGTATAACTTCTTTAAAGATGAAAGGATGGAAAAATGGTCATATGACTTGAGAGCACACACCTTGTGTTAAAGCGTAAATAGCCCCCGATACATGTATAACTTACTTGAAGATGGTCCAAAGCTGAGCTTAATGAATAACTATCTCAATGTTTGTGAGTGCATACTTACAAATTAGAGAATACACAGCTAACATTTTTGTTGTGACCTGGTTATAGGTTCAAAAAAGCCTTCCTGTGTTACTGAGATGGTTCACTTCTTTATTGTAATTTCTTTATGTTGCTGGAAATAGATCAGAAGACTAGTTTCTGACTTGCAGGAATGTTTCCTTTCCTATATTCACGTGGAATGTGCTGTCTGAACAAAGTAGTACAGTACTGTAATGTCTAAGGAAAGATATGGTACCAGCCTGATGAACAGGGCTAGCCAGCAATATTCTACTCATACTTGTTTGCAGCCACATATCTGAAGAGAGGAATGTCTCACTCTATGCCTGTCTCTCAAATGAGAACCTTTCCCTGGATTCATCACTTTTTTACCACATTCACCTGAACACTGCCTGGCAATTTCATAGCACTGTTACCAGAATCCTCATGGCTCAAAGTACAAAGTTCTGCACCAACCTCAGTAACATCTGCAGTTAAACAATACTTTCAAACAATAACTAGCAAATACACATATATTAGGCATCTTGTGATGACAGTCAAACAGAAAGAACTGGCAGAAAATTCCCCAACATCTAGCTTGTCTTGATGACTTGTCCCCACTTTCAACTGGAAGATAGAGAGCGCCTACTTGCTTCCTCAAGAGACCATCTTGAACAGCTTCCCAGCCAGGTCACTTAAGCATTTTTAAAAGCATTTAATGGTAAGCTGAGAGACTAAGGGAAGCCTTGTGATAGAAATCAGAACCTAGTAAATACACAAATTAAAGTAGACAAATGCTGACACAATTTACAATCTATATTTCATTAAAACAAGAAATGCATGAAATAATTCGAAATAATGTGTGCAGAACAGAGCTTTTAGTAGCTGAACGCAGATACTTGATTTTTACTTTTCTTTTTCTGATTTAGGTTTACCATTACCGATTTGACGGATGCTTACTATATAAAGGAAACTTGCAGAGAACTGCCTTAATTAGGAACCTAAATCTCCTATATGTACTCTGGAGGATGATCAAGACCTCATTCTGTAAATGCAACACAGACTCTTTTACCCTCTTCAAGTATGTAGTCCAACTGTGTTTTGTGCATTGGTATTTTTGGCTGTGTGATAATTTTTAGGAAACTGGTTCTTCATTGTTGCTGGCTAGGGCTGTGTGCAACAAACTAAGGACAGACTGGAACCAAGAATTAATGATATTCAATTCACTGAGCCTGTGGTATCACACTTTCCCCCTTCTGTTTGCATATTCTGACCTTAAATGCAGATGCTGTTGACAGCTGAGCGGATTCTAGTTTTTCTAGGACAATATACAGGTACTATGTGATTATTAATAAAATGTCAGAGAAAAATATATTTGCCCTTTATTTATATCTATGGAGACAAACTTGGTGAGCCAGAGATAGTGTGCATCAATGGAACCAGCTGGGAAAAACAGACACTCTCTCAGGCTCAAGCAGGTCCACTCATCAGCAGATTGGACAGTTAAAAATCTGCAAAACACAGGTTAAACAAAGGCACTCATCCCCTGTTTTAAGGTTAGCTATACAGCTTTTCTGTTGAGGCCAAAAACTGGTGTGGGTTTTTTTCCCCTCAGATGGTGTAAATAAGAGATATTAACTGTTTCTTTGTTGGGATGCTGTTGCATCTTCAGGCCATTATCACAGATACAAGACAAACAACTTTTATATATTTGTCATCAAAGTGAGCCTGATTAGAAAAACAGATAGAAATGTCTGGAAATCAACAAAGGATAAGCAAAAGGAGAGATGAACGTTTGTCTAGTTTTATTCCAAAACAGATGTGCCAATTTAACACCCTATACCTAAGGTTTGATTAAACACTGAGTACCTGCTGTTCCCCTCAGTTTATAATCAAGCAAATAGCAGATAAAGTTCTCAAGTTAACTAAAGTTTATGAGAGGTCTAATTTTATTTTTTGTGTGTTTTTTATTTTTAAGGGTAAACCTCAGTCTGCTTTTGATAAGGCAATAGAAGTTCTTCACATTAGACTTAAAAACCCAACAAAACAGTATAATTCATAAAAACTCCCCTTAGGTATACATCCGGAGAGATGAATAACTCAATATGAACCCCACATTTCCTGTTATTGTTTTAGCATTGTTTGTAACAAACATTCAAGGCATTTGTTTAGCAGTAGGACATTCCACATATTTCTCCTACTCTAATTCCCTCTTAATTTATGAAAAGGATGAGCTTGTGTCTCAGGACGAAATGTGCCTCACCCTGTTTTTTCCTGACACGTTATTTATTCTCTCACTGCTTTATTTACTGGAGGGCAAACATATTGTGCACATTTACTTCTGATGCTCTGCCACTGATATGCAGGATCTAAGCATGATATAAAGTTGTTGATGTTATTCTTAGGGTCAGTGCTTGTCCCCCAGAGAAAAAGTGTTTTGTTTTTTTAAATTCTGGACAGTTGTGTCTCATTTCCTTATATTTTCTACACTCATGTTCCCCCTATTTACTGAGCTGCTTCTAGAGTAGCATCTGTAAGGCCAAGCTGATTTACTTGTAGATTCTAATTCTACTTTGGAAGTGGAAATCGCGATGGCTGTTCTTGCTTTTAGACTGTTTTTATGTGAGCATTTGTACATATGTACAGGTGTGTATAATTTTATTTTAAGAATAAGCTGCCTTCAGGAAAAAGCCTATGTACTTCCACTGAAATAATCTAGTTGATACGTTGTACATTTCTGCATGCATTTTGCTGCAGAAAATTGTACAGCAGCTGCTACCTCAGTAATGTTTCCAGTTAAGGGAAAAAAGGACTCCAGTCTGCATCACCTAAACATGTACATTCTCTCAGAATTAAGGCTAATAATAAAAATTAGAACAGAAGTCTTATGAGATGAAAAATTCCGGTCTGCACTTCCAACATCTGACATTCATACTCTCTTTAATATGGAACCAGAAAACCAGATGGCAACAAGTAAAAGGTTTTCAGAATTCTACTATGCTCATGTTGATTTCCTCAAATGTGGTTTTTTTTTCCCCCAGTGTATATGACTAAAGGATCCATTGCTGAGGCTTCTAGATGCTAATGTAATAGAAAGAGCTGGTGAAGAGAAGAGATTTGCATTCATAAACAGACAGAGGCACAGAGCACACAAGATCTTAAAATGCTTGCCATAAATAAATATTTAAAAACCAAAATAATTGCTCTCTACTACCAATATATTTCCTTCTTGGAACTGTGAATCATGAAGGCTAGTGCTATTGAAGGCACGACCTGCTAAACTGGTGGTGACAATTTTAGGTTTCAAAACAGAGAGATCTTAGAAAAACTTATTTGCTTGTTGAGTGCAGCACCATAGAATAAATTGAGAACAGTAGGAAAGGGAGCACAACATGGCTAGGGAAAAGGTGCCACAGTTTTAGGGCTGCCAAGTTTTAAAACAGGAGCTGAGAGGCAACAGGAGGGAGAAGTGGAAATAAGGAAGAGTTTACTAACTCTATATTTACTAACTCTATATTCATACAACAAAGCTCTGCTGAAATGCCTGGCCAGTTGGAGAGAGGAAGTGTCTGCCCTGAAAGTGGGTCATGGTAATTCCAGCACGGGCAGGTGGGGAAAGGAAGGTCAGGAGACAGAAGTCAGGAAGGCATGTACAAACATATCTGTATTCTGCTTTCAAGTGTGCTGCTGGCAGTTCTCCTGCTGCTTCTCACTCTGCGCTGCCTCTCCCCAGGGCTGAGCTGCCGTGTCCTCTGCTGCTCCTGCCTGCCTTGCCAGTGCACAGGCTGGAACACTTCCTCTGCTCTGGCTGTGCTCTTGGAGCCATAAGTCCCCCTCAGAGGCACAAGGGGGCCAGGATTTACAGCAGGATGTCAACTCTACGTAGGAGTCTGACATTTGCGGGTAGGAAGGCTTTAAATGTGTTTTAAACAGTGCCTGGGAGCGTGAACAGGTGCAAGCATTGATAAACAAACAGTAATTGTGGAGATGACTTTCCTGTGCCACAATCAAGGGAAGAAAACTTAAAATTATTTTTAAAAGCATGGATGAAAAGAAAAAGGGGGTTTCTGTAAGTCCTAAAATACTTTCTTTGAAAAAAATAATAAAAATTATTTCTGCCTCACATCTTGCTCCTTAGAAGCTCAAAGAAGCCTGAGTAAAATATTGGTACTGCTAGAAACAGTAATCAAGCTATGATTCCAGTGAAAAAGAGATTATGAATTTATTTTTTATTCTGGTATTGGTATTTGACATTTGACATATAAAATGCTAGGCATTATCTTTGTGAAATGTGTATTAGCACATTCAGCCTGTTAAGTGAAGTTATACCTGGTCCAGTTGCTGATCTGAGAGGTAAGAAAGAAGCAAAACAAACACTTAAAGACAAGGGAGAGAACTAGCCAGACTTTAATCATAAGGAAACATGCTATTTAGAAGTGCAGTCACTACTTTGCCATAATACTATCTGGCACATCCTAGAAACGTGAAGTTTTGCTCTGCCTTTGGACACCCAGGGTTCAGCACAGTGAACAGACTTCGAGCTCTGATCAGATTATGCCTCATGCTCATCATAAGCATTTCTTACTTAATAGAGTTTGTCTGTAACAGAGCCTAAGAGGACTATTATTAAAAGATTAGGCTGCCTCCATCCTCTTGCTTATCTAATTTTTCAGTGTAGAAGGGAAAGTCCATGGTCTCCAGCCTATGGCTGAGGTAACACATTACAGTATGTGATCACAGTCAGTCTACTGAGCCTCCATGGACATCTGTGTGATGAGTAAATTATTCTCTAGCCACTTCAAGATCAGTCAAATAATGGATGCACTAAAAAACATGCATCGAGCTAACCAAGGAAAAGAAAAAGCCACACACTGGATTCTAGTCTTTTGAAATGAAAATAAAACCAATTTGCTTGGGGGAAAGTTCTTGTACTAGGTTAGTCATTTTACAGAAAGTAAACAATGCATGCAAAATTTTCACTGAGAAAATTTTATGCCAAACATTATTTTATGATATTTCTAGGTGGAAATTTGCATGTGAAAAAATCTTAAGCATAGGTAAGAATGAGTCAGGCATTGCATGTTGCCCTCAAATGGCCAATGACCCTGCGTGAAGGGCATTACTTTATCACTCTTTATTGCCATTCAAGTGACATTAGCCATGTCCTGACTCTTAATTGATTAATTTAACTCTTCTTCTTTCCAGTCTCAGGTGGTAGTTCCTCCACTAGGATGTTGCCTCCAATTTCTCACAACAAGCTGAAAGGTCTTGACATCCTCCTGATTTAGCATAGGGACATTTCTGAAAGCTTTTCATCAGATTAGCAGCCCTTTCACTGTGGCTCCCTAGCCAACACATTTCACTGTGAAGCAGAGGGGAAGAACATGAGAATGTCTAACTCGGAGTAAACACTCAGCTACAAGCTGTGTCAAACAGAGAAGAGTGCTTTTTTTTTTTTTTTTTTTTTTTTTTTTTTTTTTTTTTTTTCTATTCTAGTTACTCAAGTGGATTTACTGGGGCACCTACAGGTGAAACATGGGATCTGAACTTTGGCAGCTAACCAGACAGGCATTCTAGCCACATGCATATAACTCAAAGGTGAAAATGTGAGGGATATCAAGTTTTCCTGATAGGTGACTTGGTCAAAGACAACAAGCCGGTCAGTAAGGAAGATGCTAGATAAAACCATTAGCTTTGTCTATACACCAACAAGGAGGGAATTTCCTTTTGCCATTGATGTGACACCAAATTCCAGGTCACCAGCTATTTCAATGCATCAAGACACTGATATATCAATAATCACAAATGACAAATAATTTAAAATTTATAAAAAACTAATAAAGCTGGATTATTCCTAATAACTGTATCCTGAAATATCTATCTAAAGAATGGCTGTCCACAGCTCCTTGCAATTACTTACCAGTACTTCATCTACACAGACAGCCCCTTGTGAAAAAGTTCATCCGAGGAGAAGGTCTGTCAAGTATATGGCTTTGCTCAATCTAATAAATCCTTGTACCTAGCCCAACAATGCCTCATAGATAAAAGCAGTATTAATCTTGATGAGACCCTTAATACAAATACTTAAATCTTTCCATTTGCCAGTTGCCCTTCTTCAGGCAAAATGACACTATTTTCCTACATCAGAAGGCTATAATGAGGATTTATACATAAATGTTTGAATATTCTCATATATTAGAGGAAAAGACAAGCACAGGAATTTCTACAGAAAGGTAAATCTAACTTAACAGCCTTTCTAGATTCAAGTCAAATATCACTGACTATTCTTGTGCTCACAGCTCAGCTCCCCTCTGCAAAGGTAACTAAATTCATCTCACAACATGTACATAAAAATATAATCACAAATGTTACTATTGTATACTAAAATGTTAATGTTTTGCCATGAAAAATGTGTGTTGCCTTGGCAGTATTTTTATTATTTCTGCCCCACCATGTGTTTGTCATTTGTGGCAGCTTTCCTTTTAAACCTGAAAATATGAAAAAGCCAGACTCCTGAAAAGCCATGTGTAGAAAAAGGCAAAGCCCACACACATTTAAAATTTTGACAGTTTCAGTACAGCATAATGGACTGTAGAATTGAAAAAAAAAAAAAAAATTAGTTACTTTTCCTTCCCATAAAAACCTTTTGGACTGTACATGCACAATCTAAATTTCAAGAATACAGGGAGAAGCACTTTCCACTACAGCCACACGTCCTTGTAGGTGAGAGAGTTCCCTATTGGACACTAGGAGTGTCAAGACTTGTGTCGTTTTAATGTCGAAAATTTATTCTATGCCCATTATTCTCCTGAGCAGAATTAAAAAAAAACAAACCTTCAAGAAAAATTCCAGCAGCAGAAGGAGCATGCTTGCATGAAGTTCCAGCAAGTATGCTTTACTAACATTTTTGTTTTGCTTTGTTTCTTGCTCAGTATAACTTTATAAAAGATGCTTCTCCAATGCAGAACTTCAAAAAGTATACCTCAAGATCTCTAGATTACAAAACTGACTTAAATTAGGTTTCTATCTTGTTCTGAATTTTAGCTTTAACAATATTGTTTGCTTGTACTTTATAGTTTCTTTCCGCAGCAGTGATGACTAGAATATTTTTTTCTTTGCAAGTCCTACTAAAAATTCAATAAATTTAAATAGTTTCTGGGGAGACTAAATTTAAAAAGACAACATGATGGGATGCTTTTCATCAAACTTCAGAGCTACTTACTTTCAGTCTTTCTTTTGAGCACTGAAACTTCTCAGACCTTTGACCAAAAAATCCAACAAACAAATCAAAACAAAAAGAAAATGTTTAGGAAAAGAATGTTATCAACAAGGAAGGGCAAAAACAAATATTCAAATCAAATACTTCCTAGTACCAGTAATAAGTAATTCTTCTCTGGATGCAAGACCTACTTATAGTCCTCTATTAAAGTGCTTTCTGACAAAGCCTTTCCATAAACTACCCATTTACACCAGCCATTCTCCTTCTAGAATGAAAACACCGTTTTTATAAGTTAAACAGCTGTGAAAGTTTGGTTCAACATGAAGAGACATGCCAGACTTAAAATTCCTGCAAGCAGCCAAACTGGACAGTCATATCTCAGAAGTGTTATCATTTTCCAACTCTGCCAGCTAATAACAGACTGTGTGATGAGAAAATAGCTTATCTCTAGGAAGTGACTCACCAAAACATAGACCTATGTTTGTGTTCTCCCTCTAGAAGAGCTCAAAGCAATTTGGTGAGAGACTTAATCTTCTGCAATAGAGCAGGGTGCCATAGAATGTGCTGTGCATTTGTTTCTGTCTGGTTTGTTTCCTTTAAATTAGTTTTAGTGTATATGAGTCATCATAGTTGTTTCCTTCTTTTTGTCTTCCTTGGGAAAAAAAAGAGTTTTTAACTCTAGAAGTCTCTAAATGGGCAAGAATACTTAGAACTTTTAAAAGGCATTATAGACAAGTGTTATTAAGGCAACATATTTCCTTACTCTCCCAGATGACCATGGCACACAATCATTTTTTTCAGTCTTATCAGCATCAAGCCAATAATAAATTTCCTAAATTTCTGCTGAAGCACTATTTTTAGAGATGTTTTAAGAGAAACAAAATTGCAATGAATGCTTCTCTATCTGTGCTATCATTCTTCACTTGGATAGTTTTGCTTATTTATAATTCTGACTTTTGCACATGCTCCCATTATAGTAAATAATTTTAAACATAACAAGGTTCAACACATTATTTTTATTCTTAATGGAAAAGTGTCTCATTGGAAGATTTTACTGTTCTTATATGATACTGTTTTCTAATGAAAAGCAGATAAACTCTACTTACATTCTGCATAGTGTAGTTAAAATAATTTACAACTGCAGATGAGAATTTAATTAGCCCCAAAGTTTAAATTTTCTTTTGTTTCTGAAAGTAATTAACTTTACCTTCTTGAGGTGTATATTCTTTTATCAAGAGAGAGAGTTTTATTGTATTGCATAAAGCATTAAATCTGAGCATTACTGCCTGTCAAGTGATCAAAGCATTGAGAAGCGGGTAACTGTACCAACATTACCTATGTAATTAGAGCTCATCGAAATTATGGCTTCCCATTCTGTAGCATAATAAGTGAATCCTAAAACTAGATGCTAATGTAGCAAATTCACAAATACATATGTCCTAAAAACGCCCGTTTATTTTATTTATTAACCCTATTGTTTTACGAACTCTTACTACAGTAACTTAGCAGCAGATAATTGTTGAAATAAGTGCAAGACTGTCCAAAGGGGTTGAGAGGACTGATGCCCCTTCAGAGCACAGCAGGATTAATGAGACACACTCCAGGTGGTGGGCTGCTCTATTGAGCAGATGTTTGACCCCATACAGAAGGTACTACTATAAAACATAGTGGTATAGTCCCTGTTCAGATACTGGGAAGAAAATTAACTTTTAGCTTCTGCAGACTTACAAAGGGCCTTTATCTCCCACTGGTTTCTGTGAAAGTCAGCTTCACAGCATTGTTTCAGGAGGTACCTTTAAACTGAATGAAGATGCTTGTCTGGCGAGCGGAGGAAACAACCTGAGATACCTGCTAAAAGAAGCCAGCGTGGAGAGGCGGCATTAGCCCCTTTTATTACTGCAAGTCAGCTTTGGGAAAGGCAACCCCATCTCAGAGGTCAAGATGCTGAGCAGACCTAGCCCCTGCTTGAGGCAGAATCCATGCTGGGGGCTCTCTGTGCCCTACCCCTTGACGTTCCCTGTCCTCTGCACCCCAGCTGCCTGTCCCAGCCAGACGGGATGCCTATCGTGGTTCACTGAAGTGCAGGACAGGCCTCCATGTCCTTGAAACCCAGATAGGTTTTGCAGTTTGTAACTCATGATTTTGATCCTGTTTTTATTAATTTCCTAAATTCCAGATCCAAGCCATTTTCATATTTTGTCTCTTTCTTGTGAGTTCAGTTTAGAAATGAGGTGTGGTCCTTTTGAAACTCAACTTTGCAATTAACCATTTTAGGGCATGAAGAATTATGTCACAGCACAATATTTGATTGAAAAGAAACACAGTCTGCAATAGATAGCTTGTTAGAACAACAAGATTAGTATTTTTTTGTTACATAAAAGGATGCTTTCATGTTGGCCAGGAACACCTCTGCTCATATTGATACTGATCTTGGTTTTTTCTCCTGACTCTAATGAAAGGAGAATGAGGCATTTCAGATTTTATTACCACAGCCACTGCTGAAATGTGTGTTGAATGAGAGATGTGCCAGTGCTGTGATTTGAACAATAATTCAGACAGCTATGGAGCCACTACAGACATGTGAGTCTCTTCTTTCTACTTAACATCTTCTTCAAATAAATCCAAAGCAGATACTGGCTTGCCAAGTCCACGCTAAATCCTATGAACTTTAAATACCTTCCTAAACTACCTCTTATTAATAACATATATCTACAAATGGGGATATATTCATAAGAAGCTAAGTTTCTCAGACCAAGCACTGCTCACCATCAAATAATTCTTATCTACAATAGTAGAGTGCCTTGATTCCTGAGCTACTTTTTAAAAAATTAATTATTTATAATTTAAAGAGGAGGATAATAAATTTTAAAAAACACAGTTGAGAGACTTGTATTTTCTTGTTAACATAACAGCAAAGTTGGAATGTCTTTGGGTATATATGAGCATATATGCACACCTCACTAAACCTTCCTAAGCCTAATTTTGGTTTCTGGGAGCAGGACATCACAGTGTCTCACTAACACCTCCCTACCAAAAGTAGGATAAAACAAAACTTTAAAAGTCCAATCACAATAGATCCCTAGAAAGGAAACTGGGAAAGGGAGGAAGAAAATGTCACCTTGTAACATCAGGAAGATGGTGTTTAATTGATTTGCTGTTATTAACCAAATATTTTCACTATGTCTCTTGCCTATTCTTTATGATGTATTTTGCACATAGCATTTTCTTTGATTATTTTTCATGATAATTAAACTCGTGCAAGAAGTGCAAATGACCAAGGCATTTGCATCAGAAATTCACCTACAACATTCAAAGGTACAAGTCCAAAACATCCCTGTGTCCTACAGTAAAGGAAAAAAGAGCACTGTTGACAAACACAGGAAAGCAGAAGAGGTCATGGAAACTGAGGATATCATAGACTCCTCCAAGCCACTGGGCAAACAGTCAGACACAGCAAGTGACTCATGGCAGCAAATTTTCCTGTGGTGGCAGCAGGAGCTCAGACTGGTCCTGGCCAGTGAGGCTGCACATCCCTGCTCAGAGAAGCACTGAGCTAAACACGCTCGTACACACACAGACAAGTGATGCTTCCACCCCACCAGCTGCTGGGGGAGACATGGAGAGAGGCCAGGCTACATTTGGGAAGGTGGATGGGTGGGCAGTTGTCAGAAGAGATCCTGCTGTAGCTGCACTGGGGCAAATGCAAAGTACTTCTTTGCCCCAGCACACTGGTTAAGATTTTGCATTTGAAGTTGTCTCTTGGCAAAGAGCAGGGCTAATTATGTTTGCCATGGGCTAGTAAATAGCAACTACCCTCAAAAATATAAAGCCTTTTTAAAACCAAGTCTGTGCAGGGAGGAAGCTCCCTTGACTTACACTGCCATTTGAATTCGGACATTTCTCCTGCCTGCATAATTTGCTACACATTTCCAGTTTAAGTGTCTCATATGAATGTATACTTCTATATATTTATTATGATAATTTTTAATCATCTGAGATAGATTTAGCCTCACTTCTTAATATGTGCTTTATATTCTACATCCTTGTAAACACTGGGGGCAAATCGCTGCAGTTAGAAAATATGATACCATAAATTTTGAGGCAGGCCAAAGAAGAGTTAACAGCCTTTCCATGGTGTTATAGACACCCAATTTTTTTACCTGCTTTGAGTATCACAAAATGGCAGAACAAGTCATTTTGGTCAAGGGAAAGTTTACGACAACTGGGAGATCTGTAAGCACTTCAATATGCTTTGCTCCGTTCTGCCCTGATGCCCAGGTAATGTCCAGGCTCAAGTGTTTTACTGACTCAACTAACAATTATGGGCCTCCCTCTAATGAGCAAGATGGTGAGATGTTAGAGATGCCCCAAGAGGGAGCAACCTCCTGGGGGTGCAGGAATCCCCCAGAGCAAAGACATCATCCCAGGGTGCATTGACTGAGCTGTACCAAGCACCCAAATGCAGTGACACGTTGAACTGGCTGCTGCTTCTCCTTGCCCTGTGCAGGGCAAAGATACATCCAGTGCTGCCCACTGGCCTGAGCTACACCAGTGATTTTAGTTCTCCCCAAGGCTGAATTCTGACTGTGCGATCCTCCAAGTATGTGGCATGCTCAGTGGAAATATTCAACAGTTATATTCTTTTTTTTAAGAGAAAAATTGGGGGACGGAAAGATTTTATTTTTAATTACATTCTGTCAAACCTAAACACATATGGGAAAACAACAGCTTTCCAGAACTAAGTTTTCTTTAGAAAACTGGTCATGCCTCAAAGGCCTGAACGTGGGTAAGAAGACTGATAATCACATCAGGGTAGCTGCCTGGGAGGAGATAAAGCCAGTGTCTAACAGCAATTCAGACCCCATATCCTAGGTGGATAACCCAGCCACTAAACTGTTAAGTCTTCTGGTATACCTTCCATCTCCAGCCAAAATCTTTAAAATACCCTGGCTTCTTCCTGCTTGGAATGGGAAAGCCTTCTGAGACCATCAGTATTCCCAACCACCTCTTGTTGTAATGCCCAGGGACCTTTACAAAGCCATAGGACTGAACCAGTCACCAAGTTTCTTGGGGTTTTGTTTGGTTGTTTTTTTGGTTCTTTTTGCTTTGTTTTTTGTCTGTTTTAAATTACCACTGGGCTGTACTGAAAGAATATGATTACACTTTACAGTCTAGAGACTTTTAAAGGACTGAAGCAGCAGCACAAGAAGAGAGAGTAGAACACTGCGAAGCAAAGAAAGTCCTTCTTTCTCTGCTGGAAAAATCCTGTGTCTAAACAAAGCAGCAAAAAGGTAGGAGTAGCCTGGGGAAAAGAACCAATATAGTTCAAACATCTTGCATTTGCTCAGACTAGTGAGCCCTACTTAGTTAACACTTCTACATGGTGTTAACCAGCTCCGAGGATAATCATCCTTACCTTCTGAAATGAGAAATGTTCCAGGGCAAATTTCCTTCACCTTCCCCTGTTTAGCTCCACAGCTTGCTAATTCAGGGTAGAAGAAATGCACATAGCACATTACTGGCTCTTGTTGGGGCCATAGATTGATCCATACTGGGAGATAACAGGGACAGGATTTCCCACTTGGTCTTTTGAGAAACACCTGCTAAAAGAACTATTGAAGTCTTCAAGCTAAAAGTTGTAAAAGACAGCTTTCCAATAATGATTAGAAAAATGAAAAAGAGGTAAAATATTTATATCAACAGTTTATAGCACAAAGCTGCAGTGACTCTTCTCATTTTTTCAAGTCCTTATCTCCTCAAATAAGGACTCTTGTGAAAAAGAATCATATAAAGGCAGAAAGCAATTGTTAACTAAAAACAGAGCAAAGTGATGAGGTATTTGAAAAAAATCTGTTGCAATGGACTAATAACAATTAATAGGGATATTCAAATATTCACATTCTTCTAATGCTGTTGTTTCTAGAAAACACCTCTGCAAAAGAAAGCTCCCCACAAAACTGAAAAAACATTTTTCCTGGAGCATGACTGTGCAGGTAGCAATGCTTATGCATTTCAGCTAATGGAATATGCTTTAATTACCCAAACTCACCCACAAACTAAATGTTCAAAATTATAGATAAGTTAGCAAGCTCATGAGAAGGCAGCCAGCTGAATTTCAGCTTTTTCTTTCCAAAAACATAGGATGCAATATGATAAAACTATCTGTAAATGCTCTTGGGTTTCATACAGAAAGCATCAGGATTCATTAAGGGATATTTTAAACATGCTAATGTAATCTTTGGGTATTCTATAGAAATATATTTTTACAGAGGTTCTTAGACTAGCAGTATGATGCAGAAAATTGCCATCCTTTATTTGAACAAAAACTCTTCACCTCTTTCTGAGTTCAATTCTATTACTTTATGCCACAACAGCATGGATGAAAATTGGAAGTAGTATATTCTGACCATGATATAAGATATCCATACTTTCTGATGAAGCAGACTTATGTGTGTAATGTGTTTGTACATATATACATGAATAGATGTGTATATACGTACACACAAATGTACAATTGCATCTCTGTGTGTGTATATATATCTATATATACATGTCTGTGCTTTTCTGTTTAGGTGAAGTGCAAACTGAAGAAGTTGATGAGTCAAAGCACTGCAGAATCACACACAGTTTTCTTGCTGCTGCTAGGACAACACAGCCACAGTGGGAGCCTGTTTCTGTTTGGGACCCACCACTTACAGGTCTGTGGCCTGAGAACTCTCACCCATGGCCTCAGTCAGAGCTCCAGACCCATCTGCTAACCTGCTGGGCAGTGGCTGGTGCTATGCAAAGGCTGCTTCTTTGTTTATCTCTGAAAGAAACTACAAAAAAAAAAAAAAAAAAAACACTACAAGAGGAGAGATTTTATGAATCTGGATCCTTCAGTACCCACTACAATCTTCGTACCTCAAAAGAGGTCATTTAATTGCCCAGGCAGTATAGAGTTAGCAATATTTTAATGCCATCATCCAAAAAACTATTAGGTATTTCTAAAATTTTTGAACAATATATCACTGTCACCCTCCTCCCAAACTATAATTGAGAGGTAATTTCTATGTGAACCTAAATTGGCAAGTTTCTGTAAAAAGCTTATGACCAACACAAAACCCAAAAATAACACAATGACTTCACAGTGAGCATCATAGTTCACTGCAAAATGAGCTGTGGACTAGCACGGTACAGCCCTGCTACTTCTTATTGAGACCAAACCCACAATTTTTGGCCTTAATTTACTCTGTAGTGTCCAATCAGATCTTCTGTGTCAACACTAGAATATTTTGAGCATTATTTCTACTTGTCTGAGATTTTTTTGTTGCCTGGACCACATCTGGATCTGTGAGGGACTGTTTTGCACTATGAGATAGAGGTTTAGGGTCTAGAGTCAAGCCATAGCAATACATTTTGTCACAGAGTGGGGTTTTTGTTTTGTTTGTTTTTGGGTTTTTTTGTTTTGTTTTTTTTTTTTTTTTTTTTTGTTTGTTTTTTTTTTTTTTGTTTGGGGTTTTTCTTGTCTGAATTTTACACTTGTTGGCAAAACGGTTAAAGGAAAATGACAGCTGCCAGACTGAAATATTTGCTATTGTGCCATGCTGATAAGCACTGCAGTCAGTCATTTGACCACCACCACAGTCCACCCTGGGGACTGCATTTATCAGAATCCAAAATGGAACATCTTAAGATGCAGTAGCCACAAGATTAATTTTGACAAGTGCATATATAAAGTACTCAGCCTGAAAAGATGGGCCACTCGTTCCAGCACCAAGCAGCTGAGACAATGCAACACATACTTCATTTAATATATTTCTTATCTCAGGATGGGAGGTCCCCTTGCACTGACACTTGCAGTGCCCATACAGACACCATCACTATTCTAGAGGAATTACCTCTAAACTCTACACCTTGTACCTGCATTTAAATGAGAGTTACTAAGGCTCAGGACAGGGCACCAGCTGTGATTGTTCTTATTGACATAACTGCCAAAGGCTTAGTTTCCTGAGTTTTCTGCCTCAGTAATGGCTCCTGCTCCAAATGGACTGACATCCATTATCCAAGTGCCCATCCTCCTTCCACTCAACAGTCTTGTGCTGCACATGGTGCAAATGGCCTGGCACATGCAAAATGCAGTGTATGACTCTGAGTGACTGCCAAGGCAGAGCACAGCTCAAATATAAGGTACAGTGGCAGAACTCTCTGGATGTCTTTACTCATTTACAGCATTTTTGACCTCAGACAGTGCTATCAGCTCCCCACTTCTACAGAGGCTGTGCATGGAAGTCTTTGTACCTCATTGCCTGAATGACCTGGAAAGTCCTGCCTGAAAGGCCTTTTCAGACCTGCACCTTTCAGACCTGCCTGAAAATAGGATTCCAGGTAGAAAATCAGGCACATGGCCTGAAACAAGTATTAGCTTGATGCAGCCTTCATTTTCTCAAAGTGCTTTGGAATGATTCCTTGAGCAAAAAAAGTACAGAAATTGCTATCAAGGTAACATCACAATCACTATTTCATTTTAATTTGTCAGCAACTCACTCCTTCAAATATTTAGGACTTTTGAGTACACTCAACTAACAGTTTTCTGTGGGACACTGTGGTTACAAATCACAGCGCTTGGCACACCAAAGCCCAATGCAATTTCACTGATACTGATCACATTTCAGAAAACAGAGGAGTTAAATTAAAGGGTGAAATATACCTGAGAGCCTCCAAGTTACTCACGTCCCTTTGTAAGGCTCAGCATTTCAAATTCTATTTTCCTTTGGGTATTCACGTATTTTCCTGGACACCAACAGAGTTGGAACATGCTACACATTAAAAGCCAGAGGCATTCAAAGATGGGGGGAATCCTCTAATTGCACCCTTCTCCCTTCTGATAAATCTTCATCAGCACCAACTTCACAGACAGAAATTTTAAGACCTGAACCTTGGGCATGTTCTTCAATGGCCAAATCTCAGTCAGTCTTGGCTGAACTTCCTGATAGTTAGGAATATTCAGGGCAGAGCACGTACTGACAACACAACAGGAAGGGAAAAATACAGCACCTGCAGAGACTTTATAGCTCAATAGTCACTGTTGACACTCAGGAAAAACTCAGAAAAACGAGAGAAAAAAATGTATGTTACTGTTCCCAGCACTACTTTTTACATGTAATGCTGGGAAGCTCACATCAAAGCATTTCTGTAGGACTGGCACCAAAATCAACTTCCACAACATGTTTGTGGAAAGCTTCCAATTACAAAATATAAACATACTTTAAAAACAATTTTCCCTCTACTGTGGAAGATGCTAAAGAATACATACATTTGCTCCAAATTATTTTTTTAAGTATACAGTTATACAAAGTAAGATCTTGCTCTCTGGAAATGAATTTTTCAGGATAAGTGAACATGTACTGGTCACAATGTTTTTTATTGATTTAAAATAGCAGTAACAACTCTTTAGTCAAATTTGAAAAGAGTAAATTTTTAATGATTCTGACAGTGATTCTGTTTTGCTTTCTGTTCTGCTATGTGAAGCCTCCACACTCAGAGTTCTGTGGTCTGAGATCCTGGTCATATTTCAGTGTTATATTCCTGATTAACATGCTTTAAGCAGAAGCAATAGGTTCTCCAATTTTTTTTAAAAAGTGTATTTGAAGAGAGAGACAACAACAGGACAGTCACTGTATGGGCAACATAATGCATTTAACAGTTACAGTACTTATCATAAATGATATTGTTGACTGATAACAAATAGGCTATACTTTAATTGATAGAACAGATAAAACCACTCTTCTGTCAAATTAAACTTTGGCAAATGAGTCCATCAGCCCTTTTAAAATACAGCTTAAGAAGATTAATGTTCATGTTCCAGATGGCCCAAAAATAACCACTAAAAGCTTCCAGCTAGGCTTGAATTAAGAAGCCACTATATATATCCACAGATTTGACATAGTATGAATTGAGCACACAATGATGGGGAAAGGAAAAAAAATGAGGACATGAAAACAAAATTGGGAATGTTCCTTTGGCTTTAGATATCTATTTAGACACCCAAAATATAAGGGTAATTTCCCATGACATCTTTTATTATCAGGAAAATGGGAATCAGTCCTACCACTTTCTGCTTTCTGGAGGAGTCTGTTCTGTGCTCTCTTCAGAATCCCATCTGGTCTGGCATCTTCATCTAACATTTAAATATGAACAGCACAAATGATCCCCTAAGACTTACAAGAACCATCACTAACAATGATTTTTTCAGATCGTTAAATGTGTTACTGGTTCCTTAAATTAAGGACATTTAAGCAAATAGGTTTGGTATGGCATCCCAGTACTCTGCTTTGCATTACTTGAGAAGGGGACACTAAATCCCCAAGGAAATTTTTTTCTTCTTTTTCCCCAAATAACTGAAAAGGTCAGACGAAGGTAACACGATTATTAAAGGAATTTTCAGAGATCTGGCAAGGGGATGGAGACCAGAGGAGTCTATTACAAGCAGTTTTACAAGTTTTCTATTCCAATTCATGAACCACAGCTGTTCATTTTTTCTGTGATTAGCTGAGTTGCCACAGATCTACCTTCCAGACTTACAAGGAAAGAGAAATTAGGTGTTTGTATTTTAAAAAATTACAAAGATAGAAAAAAACAAGAGTAACAATTTATTTTGCCTTACTATTTAAAGTACAATATATACCCAGCAGAATAGAAAGATAAGTACACAAATGAAATAGGACATGCATTTCTGCACTTGTGGTATGAAAAAAATCACCAGGGATAAAGAATAATGCCTAAATAGCAGATACAAACTTGACCCTGAGCTACATCCCATACACTTTTCTGCAAGCCTACACCTGATGGTAGCCCACACGATGGTTCAAAAGCCAGGTATCAGAGATCTGACTCCATCAGGACCAAGACTATTTTATTTGCACAGATAATTAGCAAGTTTTCCCAAGGCCTGAGTACAACAGTGGCAGCTGGTCAGGAAACACACTCTTTCAAAATTAAGCAAACAACACAACTTTTCCCTAGAAGGAAATAAAATGAGGAAAAACAATCAGAAATTTATCAAAAGGGAGACATACTAAATTTTGTACATTTTGAATAATATTTTGGAGAGTATCTAAAAGGAATACCCTCATATTTTGAAAAATGCCTGGGTAAAGAACTGTCATGAATGAAATATTTAAAAAACGATTATTAAGGGAAGAGACAAAAAGAAAGACAAATAATTCACTGTGGAACAGAGGAGGAAATGACAGTAGTTCTAAAAATAAAGTCCCCTTCCCAATACGCATCAAGGAAAAGACAACTAGGAAGATATTAGTTGCAAACAACTCCTAGGAGGAAGCCAGGGATTCACAAAAATTCATCTTTTTACAGGAAGAAGACAAAAAACAAGTTGAGCAACTCAAGCATAGTAAAGTGCTAAATTAGAAAAGTATTTATTCATGTGTTTGGTCTGAATAAAAAAAAAAAAAAAAAAAAAAAAAAGGATGAAATAGCAAGTGAAGACAAAGCACCAAAGCACAGACATTTCTGAATGTGTAAGGCCTGCAACATAACATTAGTTTCTTATAATAAAGTCCAGAATAACTTAGTAAAGAATATGAAAACTTTGCCAGAAAACCTGATAGACATTTTAGGGTCCAGCACAAATAAAAACAGAATTTGACCTGCTCACATTGTCATGCTTTTGGTTCAGACTTCCTGAGGAGTCAAACTAGCATGCTTTAACAACTTGGAATACTTAAGTGCTTCCAATTTGGAGATCGTGCTGTAGAAGATGACCCAAATATAAAAGTGAGCTGGGAGACAGAGTTAAGTGACCAGAGACCTCAAAGCTAACACAGATGTGCCAGTGGGATCAGCTTTTCATGCCTACTGTTTTGTACGGGAATGATCAACACAGCAAAGTGCAATTTGGGAGAATTTGATAATGAATCTGATAATGAATCATGTTATTATTTTCTTTAACGAAAAAGAAAAGATGTTTGCCTGTTCATAAACACCTTGCAAAAACAACACCATGCTGCCAAGCTCCTCTCTTTAACTCTACTACTGATAAGATTTTCAGACTAAGGAAGAACATGAGAATAATGGACAAAGTTGAAAACATCCCCTTTTCAAGGTAAGAGTTTTCCTTTTTTTGCTGTGGTGTTAAATACCATTCAGAACAGAGAGACTGAAAACCAAAATGGTTCCAAAAAGTTGCTCAAAGTAACAGGTGATTTTTCCACTGCTTTCTTCTCCAAAGCATTCAGAGAAAATAACCCGTCCACCACACTACTAAGGAAGGTGCTGCTTACCATGGTTCTTTTTCTTGTGCTTTGAACATTACATTAGACAACTAACAGATAGCCAGCAGTCAAATGGACTGTGCTCTGTTTTGAAAAGCTTTCATGCTATCATCAGAAGAAAATAATATTTTAAGGAAGGCACAAAGGCACTCATAAAATTATAAAGAGATGAGAACAGCATGCAAAAGAAGGTCTAAGGCCCCCAAATTAGTTATCCTGAGAAATAGGTATGCTTCCTTTGTGAGGCATTAGAGAATTTTCCTGTGACTGCCAGTATTCCTTTTTTTTTTTTTCCTTTCAGAAGCGCACAGCAGTGAAATTTAAATCTAAAGAGAAAGAGAACATTGCTTCCAGCTATTCACACTCATAATCTGTGAAATTTATGGCCTGAGATGACAGCATTGAAATTAGCCATTCCTTCTTTAAATTGAGCTCAGGGTTCTAGGGCCTATGTAACAACTTCATGCTTTCTAATATTAAAATACAGTAAAATACAGGCAATCAAGAACCATAGATGAAGATGTCACAAGAGCAAAAGTTTTAAGACTTTTTCTTCTTTGATTAGTCCTTGGCAAAACCAACACTGATCACAAGTGGAAGACATTTTTCTTTTTTCTGCAAAACTCTATTCTTTTGTCCTACTGGGACATTATATTCTTACATTCTATTGTCCTACAACAACAATAAACCCAAGACAAAAAAGAAAAAAGTCCAACAAAAACAAACAGACAAAAAAGAACTCCGCAAGTTCAATAGACATAAAATGAAAAGGTGTTAAGTTTTGCATGTCACAACTGAAATGCACATGGTTCTATGACCAAGCAAAATCACAGCTGGGGAGCAGAATGACCATTTTAACCGGGTGCTGACAAACTGCATTTGCTAAATTAGCCAAGGCTGTTGAAACCAGATAACTTTGACAGAATAAATTAATTCAGTCTGATGACAAAAAGATGAAGCAATTTCTTAGCTCTATACAGCCATTATTGCTCAATTTTGACTGAATTCTCAGTTGGAATGTAAAAATATAAGCAAAACCCCACTGCTATCACAGCTGTCAGTTACAATTTCGGAAATCAGAAGTTTCTGCTTAGTTTCAAACAGGATTTGCATGTGCATAATGAGTATAAGTAGTACTTCTAATGGATTTTTTTCTTAAATATGTAGTAGAAGACAGGAAATACATGACTTGGACAGGTTTTAATGAAGAAAATTTAATGATGAAACTACAGCTGTACTCTCATTTCAGTCAGAAAGCAATAGAGATTGAAGTCCTGGAAGAGAAAAAAAATATAAATGAAGAAAGAACACAGAAAGAGAAGGGGTGAGCTGAAACTTTACTAGCCATTTTCAAGTAAAATTGTCACAGCCTTTTGACAAAATAAAAATCCTGAGAGAAAATAAAGGCAGCTCAGCGTCTTTTGGTGGGTCTCTACATCTCAAGATGCCATGGAGTTTTACTCTTCCACAAATGAGTGGAAGATAATTGGCCACCATAGACTCATTGAGAGAAAACACCAGAACGGTAAACATGAAATCTCCACCCAAAAATAATAGTCCCAGCTCATTACTGTATATATTAATAAGGGATAACTGTTGTATCCTCCACATGGTTTATATGTGATTTTATCTTGGCACAAGAGAAAATGTCTTCACAGGAGTGACCCCAGGAGCTGAGTGTTACAGCAAATGGAGTAGGAGGCTGTTTCATAGTTCAGAAATTTTGAAATTTTTATCTTCAGCAGCT
This sequence comes from Cinclus cinclus, assembly GCF_963662255.1. NCBI lineage: Eukaryota > Metazoa > Chordata > Aves > Passeriformes > Cinclidae > Cinclus > Cinclus cinclus. The sequence goes on along the minus strand of NC_085047.1, from coordinate 17,363,124 downwards.
GCTTTAGCAGTCTCTTTTGTATTCTACTCTTGATTTTAAGTGCTTTGTAAAAATAGAAACATGATGGTGGTCCAAGCTCGTGAAAGGTGGTGTTGAGCTTGGTGCCAAGGACACTTGCATATAAGTACATGTACATTTAGCAACTAGTTTTACACCAGCTAATGCTCATGCAACACAACTTGGTTTATTATTATCAAAAATTGTAATGAGCCTCCTCCTTACTCCCCTCTGCCCCCCTCTCCCCCTGAAATAAGAAGCTGGTTATTAAAAATAAAAACAAAGAAAATTATCACCGAGTAACAAAACTATAAACATTAGTGAGTCATATAGTCCCTAGAATCAAGAAAACTCAACAGCTCAAAAAATCTAGTTTTCCTGGTGGCTGGATATTGAATGAGTAGAAGTTGAGGGAGAAAAGCCAGCAGTGATCAACCTTTAGACAACTGCTAAAAAATTTTCCCCAGAAACATAGTATGGGGAGTATCTTTTTTAACTTTTAAGGCCACGCTGACTTGCTCCACAGTTGGATTCTGTATATAAAGTTATTATTGCTAAGAAAAAAAAAAATTAAAAGTCAGGTAAGCCAACACATACGGTTTGCAACACGTTATCTATTTACGAAGTTATCATTTGCAGCAGGGTGTTTTCTAAGTCACCTTTACCAGTGGCAATGAAATTCAAATATTAATGAACTAATAAACATCTGAAGATCCGGACACCTTCCAACAAGGCAGAAAAACCAAAACTCCCAAGCCCTAAGAATTCAAGGTTTGGGAGCAGTTGTACCTTTCTCCCCTTGCAGTAAAACACCTCAAGGAAGACAGATATTGCTCTTCTGTTCAGGCTCAGTATCCCAGGAAGACAGTCACAGTCTCCTGAAAGCCACTTCAGCCCTGGACTGACCTTCTTGATCCCCACTGGATCCTCATAATGCTTTTTGCTCCCACACGCACACCTACAAATATATGAGAAAAAAATACAGTGTTGTTTGACAACTCAACACAAGAAAATGGTCCACTACTTTGTCTAAACAACTTGTTTCCTCAATCTGAAGGTCCTCAGACCTTCTGGATCTTGCATTTGGGACTAGGGAGGATTGTTTTTGTTTTGGTCAGGAACAGGAGTAAAAGAATGTTATTGTTTCTCTGTTTTCTAGGTCAGGCAAACAAGCACTGCAATTGCTGTGGTTGACAGCTGTCTCAAGCTGGTTTATTCTAGGTATGCCAAGAGAGCAGGTGCAGTCCCATGAAATTAAGCAAAGATACTGGGAGTCTTTCTTTAGACCAAACTTACTGGTTCTTCACATCTCTTGGCTGGGTAAAGAAAGCTCTCAGAAATCACATCTCCTTTCTATCTCCAGCATGCTGCCATCCTTAGCTTTTCTCAACTGGACTCCTCTGCAAGTCCATTAGTGAGAAGGCATCACTAGAGGGGTTGGTTTTTTTTGTTTGTTTTTTTCAATTGCACAAACCCAGCTGCTCTCACAGAACACTAGGGAGACCTTTTGCTTTGCTGCAGTGTTTACCAATTCATAAGGCTAAAGCATAAGAAAAGCCTCTCATTTAGAAAACCGTATCTGTTGCCATAATACTTTTCATTAAAACATACCTTATGTGTAGAAATACTTAAAAATCTGAACTTTCCTAGTAAAAAAGATTAGCTGGCTTCTATTTATCACAAACCCTGTGACAGGGTCTGTGTTAACAGGATTCTGGTGGGCTGGAAAACAGCCCCTCACAAGTACTAAATCTTTACAATTGGATCTGAGGTTATCATCAATCTTTTAACACTAAATTAACTCTAGTAATTAATTAACTAATCAACTAATTTACTAATTAACTCTAGCTCAGGTTATTAGTCCCACCTGCAGAATGTTTCAAGTGGATGGTACCTTGCTAGTTTCACTCAGAGTGTTCAAGCATTACAGAATTATATCATTATTTAGAACCACGAGTTGCTCTGACTGGGCTCACCCCAGTGAGGTATTCACAGATAACAAATTTATCTATGGTAGACCTGGCTTTTTCCTCTTTTTGTTAAGTGCTTTAAGAACTATGCAAATAAAATGCCAAGACACACTTCTGTCAGTGAACAGCTTAAATTGTCAGAGAGCGCAGTAGTCAACTGATAAACTCTGGCTAACTCTTCCAAACAACTTTTTTTCACAATTAAAAAGCCCACCACACACCACAAGAAAAAAAACCCCAAAACAACCAAACACCTAACCAATCAACCAACCAAAACCAAGCCAAAACAAAAAACCTAAACAAACAAACAAAAAAAAATCCTAGAGGAAAATAACATAAAGCTAGGAAATTTGACCCTTTTTTCTTACATATTGACAACTTGTAACAAGGTCAGAATATGGATACATTTAACTTGATCTCCTTGAGCAAGGCCTTATGAGGAAAACAATAAAGAAAATAATTTAGAGAATAGTATTAATCAATCCTTCATAAATTTTATTTCACTCACAGTTTGTTTTGAGATAACAGGTAATGTAAAAATACTGTATTTTTTTCTTCATTCATTCAGCTTCCTACTTTACCAACCAATGTCTTCATTATTTGATACATTTATTTTAACTCTATGGTAACATTAACAGTTCTCTATTAATTTGGCAGATAAATCCTTTCCTAAGGAAGACTTCCACTTTTCATAACTGTTTGTAGGCTGTCTGCTTCTTCTTTCATAAATTGGCAGTGTTATCACTGATACAGAAGTTACTAACATAAGCCATCAGCCACCGAAGCTGAAATCTCCTGTTGTTTCAGGTCTTTCATATTCCTTTGGTTTTCATGCAAAGAAGTCAGAGCAGCAAAATGAGAAATACTAAAACAGCAGCAGAACTACTAAAAGAACTGAGGTCTCTACATTTTCCTCTTAGAATTATGATGATATTGTTAATATAGTTTCTCATCCAATAAACTTAAAACTAATATTATTAAAAGTAATCTCAGAAATCTGTACTGAAGCAATACTTGCAACCTTTAAATAATTTCAACCTTTCAAAAATTTTTATAAAGTTTTGTTTAAAAGATTGTTGCAGCATGTTTGATCTTTGGCCTTTAATCTTCAATGTTGCAATAGAAATGATCTTAAGCAGTTGATGGGAAGAGCTAGTCAGAGTTTATCAGTTGTCTGCCTACAGTGCTCACTGAGAACTTGAGCTGATCACTGAGAGAAGTGTGTCTTGGCATTTTATTTGCATAGTTCTGAAGTAATTAAGAAAACTATAATGTTAGGCAATGTGCAACTCATGGAAAAGGAGTTTCAAACTATATTTTTAATTTTATTTTCTTCCTGTTTTTGCAAGTTGACTTGTCCTTGTTTTCTCTAATAGGGGAACTTCTTGTGAAATTGTTTTTACCTAGTTGGTTGAGTCTTGTGTAATATAAACCACACAGTTTTGATATTAATTCATGTCCAGTCTTTTCATGTAGAGACTGGGTTGCATTGCTCTGCTCTTTTGATGGGCCAAATAACAGCACAGTTCGTACAATGTTCATCACACTTTTGTTTCAAAAAGCCTCAACACTTTAGTGTAAACAGAACAACCTCAGATCAGCATTGTTTCTTATCCTCTTCTGAGGTGTGAGAGAGAGGGAGTCTTGGGAAGTTTAAAAAAGGGTCTAAAGCAGCACTGTCAATGCGACAGAGTCCAAACAGTCGTTCAGCCACTTCTCATTTTCCAAATGTCCAATGAGTGCAGCTTCAACAGTTTCCTGGTGTTTTTGTGCAAGTAGCCTTCGTATGTTCCTATACCCTTGCCACCAGCTTCCAGCAAAGAGTCTGCACTCTGGCACCTGGAACACAGAAAAAATTTACTGCTCGTGAGAAATCTGCAGCTTTAGCAAGACAACAAACAAGTATCATCTGCTGCCCTTTGTACTCCCTGCTTTGACAGCTTTTTAGGAAAACCTCTCACTGCCTTCTTAGACTTCTTTGCTGACCTCTATTTCATCAGCTTTTTACCATGCATTTTGTTCCATGTTGCAAAGAACAAATAAGAAGAAAGCAGAAGCATTATAACTCGCTGCACTTCTTCATGTGCAAAGCTGAAGAACGTTTCTACAGAACACATTTGAGGCCTGATTCAGCACCTTCAGGGTACTTCATTTCATCTAAGAAATGCGCATTCCCATCATCGCCAATTTCACAGAAGAAAAAAATATAAAAACAAACAAATTAATCTCCGGTCCTCTATGCAGCAAAGTAAAAAGTTTCAGAAATTTGGTACAGAATAATGTAGAGTGCATTGTGAAAGTTTTCTGGAGCAAAAGAGAGAAAAATGTTGAAAATGTTCTACTTCAATGAAAAAAGGGACAATTGCACTGACAATAGATTTATTGCAGTTTGAATGCTGAGAAGTGCACATGACCCCAATTGGAGTTTTCTATTATAAATTTTTATCATTCAAGTGTTTCAAACTTCTTCACAATAGAATTGTCCAAGTTCTACAGTTGACATGACAAGTAGTTTTGCAGGTGTTGACATAACACCTGGTATAGTCTATAACTTATTTTTCTCCTCTAAACGCATCCTTTCAAGTATGTGCTGTCTTCAGAAAAAGAGCAAAACAGTGTTCTTTTCAGAGACTGAGGAAGCAGTTACCCTTGAGATACTTCTCAAATGGAGCTGGAGTTCTTGGAGTCCACAGGGATGCACTTACGGTAATGAGTTCTGTTGGGAAATAGACATTTTAATGGTTCCAGAAAGGCTTTGCAAGTTCACGCCAGCTTTTATGAAGGCAGATTATATGTTTTTAATTTATAGTGGTTTTATTGTGTCTCTTCAACAGAGAAAGCCCTTCCCCACCACCCAGCATGTTTGTGTACTCATGCTTAAACTACATTTCCAGATTGCCATGATATTAGTTGCCATAGGACTACTGAATTGATGGGATGGGAAATTAAGTGACTGGAAAACTAAACAACTTAATTCACTAATTTTTGCTGTTGCAAACTGCTTATTTAAACGGCTTCATATATCACAAATCGTATTTTCCCACCAGAGACCATAAAGCATTCCATGTGCCTAAGAATTAAGGTTTAAATAGGAAAAAAAAATTAGGTTCCTCAGCTATGCCTAAGATTTGCAGTTCAGCGGCCCTTAAATTTTAAGACTCTGCAACTGAATGCATGCAAATGCTGGTGATTGTCAGAATTTACAAGCTTGCACCTTTATTGTTTTCTCTGCAGACATCCTGACTGTGATTGATTTAACTGTGCTGACCTCCCAGCTGTGACAACTGCCTGTTCCACTGTCACCTGCTAATAACAGTTGTATATTTAGCTGCATCCCCTAGCTGCATACTGCTGGTAGATGTCTAATAAGTTATTCAACCTGGATTTAGGCAAGACATCAGAGGGTTTGTGTCCTAATAACATTCCCTTAAGCCATCCACCTTCTTTGCCTTTTAAGTTGTTTACTAACGAAGATAAATGAGCCTGCCTAGGCAGGACAATGACAGTAGCTGGCAGATACATTGCTCACACAGCTGACCCTATTCAATTTTAAAACAAAATAAATCTATGCTGTTTTGTTTTATGTATGACTTATTAAATTACTGATATGGAACTTGTCTGCCCCAGATTGCAGGGCACTGCTAATGCATCTAGCTGCAGACACTACGTAGCCATAAAAAAAGCCAAACAAAAAAGGTTTACATTAAAATTAACATGAAAAAGAGACAGGTTCAGATAGAATGAGAGATGAGGGGAAAAAATACAAAAAAGTCTTGTCTAATTGCTTTCTGGGAACCCAATATGCTATCAACTGCCATGATTTACAAAGCAGCTGATGGCTGGGAAAGACAGCTATGACACATGAAAGTTATTCATTCAGAAGGTAGAATCACAATGCTTCAGAAATGGCTGTATCCAAAGAGTTTTTGTCAAACCTCCATAACTAGATACACTCAGAAATATCCTGTGAAAACATTGTAGTTATTGCTGATTAGAAAAAGACCCATAAAAACTATTAGTTTGAGGCTAAACATTTTTCAGCTAGAATTGGGAATTTAGGAAGTCATTGATTCATATCACAGAAAGGCTTGGGTTTGAAGGGACCTTAAATTAATCTCGTTCCCAATTCCCTGTCACAGGCAGAGACCAGGCTGCTCTGGGCCTCATCCAATCTGGTCTTGAATGTTTTTAGGAATGGGACATCCACAATTTCTCTGGGCAAGTAGTTCCACTTTCTCACCTCCCCCACAGTTAAGACATTCTTACTAGTATGTAACCTAAATCTTGTCTTTAAGTTTAAAACCATTCCCTTTTGTCCTATTATTGTCTGCCTGTAAAAAAAAAAAAAAAAAAAAAAAAAAATTGCTCTCACTCTTTTTTGTAGAAGCTCTTAAAGTACCCAAAGGTTGCTCTAAGCTCTCCCCAGAATCTTCTCTTCTCCACGGCTGAACAGTCACAACTTTCTTAGCCTGTCTTTATAAGAGAGAGGTTCCAACCTTCTCCTCATCTTCATGGCCCTCCTCTGGACTTTCTCCAGCAGGTCCACATCCTTCATGTGCTGGGGACCCCATAGCTGGATGCAGTTCTGCAGCTGAGGTCTCACCAGAGCAGAATAGAGCAGAGGGGCAGAATCCTTTCCTTGCCCTGCTGCCCACAGTGCTTTAGAGGCAGCCCAGGCTGGGGTTGGTCTTCTGGGCTTCACTGCTGACTTAGGTCCAGATTTTCATCCATGAGAACCCCCAAGACCTCTTCTTCTGGGCTGCTCTCAAATGACTTCATCTCTCAGTCTGGTCTCACATCTGGGATTTCCCTGACCCAGGTCCTTGCACTTGGAATTGTTGAACTTCATAAGACCCTTGGATTTTGTTTGCTCTTTCTTTTGAAAGGTGCAACATGCTGCTCTTAGGGTCAACAAAAAGAGACATTGCAAACTTATATGCCGCCACAATTCCAATCCAGTTCATGGGGGATGACAAATAATAATTAGTATGAGCTGGCAAAACAACCTTAAAACTATTTAGCATCTCAGGTGGGGTGGACATTTGGTCCAATCCTTACCATTACAGATCTTGTGCCTTTCTTTACAGCGTCTCCAAATAGAGAAGATCAGAATGCAGTCAGGGAAGGTCTATATGACACAAAGATTCATTCAGGAGAAACTGTGAAAAATAACAAAGTGAAAAGAAGCCTTATCAGAAAACCCTTGAAAAATACCAGCATCCAGAACATGTAAAGGTGCAAAACATGGGTTTTGCTGAATTCTTCAGGCTTTTTTTCCTACATTTCAAAGAAAAAACAATTGTTCATTGTTCATTGCATTATAAGAGAATGTTCTGTAATCATGAAATTAGAGAGCCTAAGAAAGAAAACACCTATTGCTCAATCTGTCAAGTAATTATTATTTACTCCTTTTTAGACCAGCTAAGCAGCATGAGCCATCCCATCTGCTCGCTGCAATAACTCAGTTTTTGCCCCCCATCTCTTCAGCAGTAGACTTCCCTTCCTTTCTGAGGTAACAGTTAATTCTGAGATACTATAGTATATTTAACTAAATACCAGTCCAAGAAGTATTGATATTCTGACACAAGACATAGTGAAGCAGAAGCTAAAATGTTTAAAACTATAGAAACATATGTAGAACGGAACACTTTAGATTAAGCTTTTGGTAGCTGCTGCATGCAATTGCTGTATGTTAACTCCAATCTACTCACTGTTAGTCTAGAATTCACTAGCCTACATCCTAACAAACTAGATATCTCTAATTCCAATTTTCATTCTCCTTGTATGTATTGCTCTGCCAATAGCACTATACTCAGAAGCTGCCCTGCCTATCAAGCAAAATATTAAGATAGACATGGTGGTATGAACACACTGAATTATGAGCTTTTACTCACTAAATGGTCCAACTGGCTTAGCAAGAATTAAAAAAAAAAAAAAAAAGCCAAATCACAGTTGTGTGGAATACAGAGAAGACAGACAATGACAGGAAAGCCTGAAAGAGAAATCAAGCCTCCTGCTTAAGAACTGCTTGATAACAACTCAATTTTTAATCATTAACTTCCTTTTTGTGGTTAATATGAAGTTTCAATGAACTTCAGACAAAGCTAAGTAGATTTTTCTTAGTTAGCATTCAAATTATGCTCTCTGTCTTCTGCATCCTTTTCTAAGCTGAAAGTAGTGTTGCTTTGTGGCAGCCTTACTTCACTGTTCTGTTTTTCCATGAGTGTAAACTAGTACCCTACCAAGACACACTCTTATTACTTTGCCATTTTAGACCATTCCTGCATTACTGCTCCAAATCCTAAAGCAAGTAATGTGAACTCATGGAACTTCTGCTGCCTTAAAGAAAGTGGCCGTAAAAGTTACTCTGATAAACTGAGTTTTGTGGGAAAAATGAAATAAAAAAAGATTGGACTGAGTAAAAAGGAATAGTATAAGAGAAGAAACAATTTTTTTTCTGACACTGCTGAACTGCATTTTATCTTTCTGAAAGACACAGCTGAATAGAGTATATTGCTTTGTTTACAGGATATATTTGATATATTCATTTCATACATACATCATACCGGGATGTCTTCTGCACATTATACAATTTCACATGCAGGAAGACTCTCTGCATTTGGGTGGTGTAGAACAAACAATAAAAATGATACCTTAAAATAGAAATTCCATTTATTCCCAAATGAGACCTGTAGTTCAAATACACTTTTAAAAATTTAATCTTAAACTGAATTGTGGATATACTGCGGTCAGTACCCAGAATGAAGATTGTTTGTTAGAACAGAGCCCATGTGACAGAGTTCTGTGCGTGATTCCCATTTATTCTGAAAATCCCTGCAGATTGAAAATACAGCATCAGCAAAAGTCAGGATCAATGCTTAGAATCTCCATATGCAGCTCTGAGACTGTATTAAAAAGCAAACAGCTCCTGATCAGTTTTGTGTTTTTAAATACTATCCACTCCCATGTATCCTTTTCCTTCAATAGCAAATGCAAAAAAATAGTTTTTGAAAGATTTCAATGTCACATCTAATGGGCAAGACAATTTAAAATCTTACAACACCTTTCCCTTCACTCCATTCTCTCTGAACAGGCCAATAGCTCTTGTCCAAGAAGACCATCCATTATCACAGTGACAGTTATTGATTTTAATTAAAGTAGCAGAAAGAAGCTGAAAATATTAAGCCTTATTCTTTCCAGGAATCAAAATAAATTGTACTGAGAATTTACACAGACACAACCACATATTTATGCCTATGTCCAAAGCTACAGCCAGTCTGCACAAGAGATGCCAAGAGGGAACTTCAAGAGATTTAATTAGTACAGAAAGCTGATTTGATAAGTGCAACATGTAATAGTCTTGGCACCAGCAACTCACCAGGAGAAGTGAGTGCCTATTGCAGTGAAAAACTTGATGGGCAGCAGTAGTCACTTGATTTGTTTATATAACTAAGCAAGCTGTTTTGCCCCTTTGTTTTTCTCCCCCTATTGCTTATTCCATGCCTGCAGAGAAAGAAAGTGTTTGGGTTAGCATCCAGCGACTCACAATTACAAGTTGAAATGCCTGCCAACTGCGTAAATCTCAGGACACGTGAAAAGGAAAAAGGGCTTTTCCTACAATAAGAGACCCAGGCACACATATATACACAGAAAGGAGTACAGTCTGCTCCTAATCTAAATGTTCTTGCATGTATATCCCCAGATTACAGAAAAATATTTCAATTCCACACTCGAGGGAAGTAAGCAGGTTCAGAAAGGCTGTGTTGCACAAAAGCTTGAAAAGCATGATTTTGTTGAGTTTTTTGTTTTGTTTTGTTTTTTTTTTTCCTAGCCCATCAGAAACAGCATCTTATAACACGGTTTTGCTGCCCTGCAAGAACTGATGAAATTATGTTCACAAGGCACAGGGCAGACCATTGGGTAAGTGCCAGATACAAAGGACTGCTACTCTAATGATTAAAAAAAAAAATCCATTCATCTCTCAACTTCCACCTGATCAATGAGCTCAAATTGGGTTTAAATGTGATCTGACTATATTTTAGAATAAGCTGACTAAGGACAGACTTATGCAGTCTATCTTCACCCTTTAAAGATTTCATATCTCCACTGTTATGTCGATAATTTAACAGAAGTTTTTGTGTGTGTTACATTTTCTCTGCAGTAAAATAAAGTGATTTACACAGTGATTGTCATGTGTAAGTGCTTAGATATTAATCAGCAATTTTATATATCAGGGCAAATTTTCCTACATTCTTTCAAACAACAGAAATATGATATCAAATTCATAACAGCCCTGCTCCATCTGTAAATCCATCTGGTTTTCTTAGTAAGTGGCCTTGAAATACTGATACATTTGGGGAAAAACAAGCTGCAAATAAACAAGTTTCATATACAGTATTTCAGTTTTGAATGCAAGAATTCATCCTTTCAATCTGAAATTCCACTGCATTCCTGTAACAGATATCTCTGTCTTACAGGTTGTAGCGTGTTGTTGTTGCCTGAATATTTATTCCTTTCTTTACAATACCTTTTGAACAGATACCTCCCTTCAATAAATGGAAGGGATGGAAGATGTAATAGAAAAGCTGTTTGGAAGCATGAAATTCATCCATAATTTTTTCCCTCAAAATTGAATTTAGCCATTTCCTTGGTGTTCCTCTTCCATTTGATTACCTGCATCTTATGGGCACAGAGATTTCAGGGGACCTGTTGTAACTGTGGCTCCTTTTGGAGCAATGTGCTGAACAAGCTTTACTGCTCCTGCTGTCTGAGTGACAGGTACTGAGCACAGGAGTCTCTTTGATGAGGGTCATAGAGGCAAACCAGCTACTTCTGATGCACCCTGAAATAAATTAAAAGCAATTCCATGCTAATCAGGAGCATCATCTGAACCTGAGACACTTTTTCATAGACAGCACTAAGAAATTCACCACATACAACAATCTTCTGCCACCTAGAGAGAGACTTGGCAGAAAAATGGTGTAAAATTAGCAATTGTCACTTACTCAATTTGCACAGAAAAAAAAAAATCAAATTGTTTCCACTCATTTTGAGCTTTAACAAGGGAAGCAGGATGCTAATGTTTCCGCATGCACTGTCTGGGGTAGACTGCAGCATAAACATTCATCAATCCTGAAACCAATTACTGTTCTTCTGTCCATCAGAGCAGACACCATTTTCTCTGCATGAATATTCATTAATCAGACCACTCTACACTGCAGGTGAGTTCATAGAGGCCTTCCTCATCACAAAATGCAGGTTAAAACTTACTACTGCAAAAACACATTGTAATGCACATTGTTGAATTTTGCTAATATATTTCAATCCGTTCACAGCATCACTGGAAATTATCAAGACGTTATTTCTTAGCTTGGACTTAGTTAATGACTGAAGGAGAGGACACAAAGCATTTGGGAAAGATGTGCAGGTATTTACCCACCAACAAATGTCCCTTTAGGGAATGATGCGTGAACAGTTGAAAAAGTGTGAATAGTTGAAAAAGAGTGCTTTGTGCAACTAAGAGATGATTATACCAATAAGTGAAGGGAATGAGGAATGCTAAATTTCATGCTACTCTGTAGGATGCATTGACATTTTTCTTTTCCCCCAAAAGACATGAATCTTTCCAGGTTTTCAAGAGCTCCATGTCTCACTCTCAGCTGACAGAATACTGTCACCTTGGGGTTATATTGAACAGAAGTAGCTATCGATTAGAAAAGTGTTTGCAGATTAGGAGCTTTGCAAAAGAGTTGCTCAGCAATCTCTATTAATTGGATATTTTCAGCACTCCAAACTTAATTTCTATCTCCATTTAAGTGGGTCAATATTGTGGAAACAGCTAGAAAACAGGTCTGTCACAATAAAACTGCAGTTATCTTCCATTTGTTAGTATCGGTCTAGGCAAAAGCAGAATGTATCTATCTTCAGGCTAAATAACCACTGGCCTCATGCTCCATGTTTCCATTTGGCATTGTACCAGGGATTCATGGACTGCACCAAATTTACAGCATCACGGCTTGTCTCAGAAAGGGATCTCTGGTGATTGCCTGGTCCAAACTCCTCAGCTCAAGATACTGCAAGTTGTCCAGAGTCATGAACAGCTGGGTTTTAAATATCTTGCAGGCTGGAGACTCCACCACCTCTCCAGGCAATACAGTTTCTCTTTATTTGAGTGTCCTGAGTCTCCCTGTAGCAAAACTCTTTCCTCGTGCTGAGCCTTCTCTTCAAAGGTAAACCATCCCAGCTCTCAGTTTCTCTCTCTATGTCCCTGTATATGCTCCCTACTCATCTTTGTCCTCTTTGTTCCAGTATTTCCATGTCTCCTCTTGTACTGGAGAGGAAAGATCTGGACATGGAACTCTAGATGTGGCAGGCATGACTAGAAACTAGGCATGACAAGGGTCACCTCTCTTGAACTGCTGGCAAAGTTCTTCCTAATGCAGCCTTTTGGCCCCAAGGATTTATTACTCATGGTCAGGTTTAATGGTTTTGGTCCACCAGGGTCCTCAACATCTTTTCTGCAAAGCTGTTTCTCAGCCCCTGGTCTGTACTGGTGCATTCTCCTCTGGATTCTGCACATGTCTTTGCTGAACTTCCTGAGCTTCTCCTTGGTCCATTTCTCTAGCCTGTCACAATGCCTTCAAACACCAGCACAGACACCTGGTGTATCAACCACCCCTCACACTTTCACATTTCCTTCAGACTTTTATTCTGCACTCTGTCCTGTTATCTAGGTCAGGAATAATAGTACTGGCCCCAGTGTTGACCCTGAGTATCCTATCAGTGACTGGCCTCCAGCCAGACTTCAAGTCACTATCACAACATGATGAGGTCAGCAGTTCAGCTTTTTTCCAGTCCGTCTCCCTATCCACTTGTCTAATGGATTGTTTCACCAGTGTGTCTACTCTTGGTCACTTTTTAGACATCAAGATATACAGAACGATCAGGTTCTCTTAAATTCTGTTTCTAGGAGGATGAAGCAACTAATCCTTACAGACTGTAAAATGAATACAAGAATTGGCTGTGCTGAAACAAGATGACTGGTCATAGTAATCTTGTCAGTTTTGCTCCTCCGCTCTGTAGGAAGCACTGAATACAGATGAAGAGCAATTAGACCATTGAAGGAATCCCACTGTATTTTTGACCTCAGAGGTTAATATCCCAATGTGACTAAAGGAGAAATACTGAGAACATTTTCTGAAAAACAACATGACCTTTAAGAGGAAAAGAAAAAAGTCTTCTTTTTCCTCTGCTATACAAAGCAGAGAGCTTCTGCTTGAAATTGCAGTGAATCTGAGCCTTAAGCTAACATCTGGAGCCTTGCACATCTGTAGCTTAACTAAGAATAAGAGTATTTTTGTTAAATAACTTACAGTACGTATGTTCTTGTAACACTGGACAGAAGGACATAAAATTATACAAGACTAGCAAAGGACAGAGACACCAAATGAAAATGTCTAGTTTGAGTTCATCCATTTACTAATTCTCAAGGTTAGCCAAGTTCTTCAATCTCAGAAACACAGCACCTATTTAATGCTTAGAAATACCAGAACACCTCATGAGAATTCCAACAAGACAAAGCTTTTTATAGCTCTCCTGTATCTACTGAAGTGCAGGAATAACAGATTTCCAATGAACAAAAAACATGGATGCAAACTCCCAGAATCCAAGTCTTTCCAATCACTGGTCTTATGGAGGGAGAGATAACTTTTCACATGTTTGAAAACACTGCCTGCTCTCACTTGCTGAGGCATGGAGTTCTGCAGGAACATAGAAATTACTGTGCCCTTCTCTCATTCTGTATAACTGCTGTAAATGTCAGTGTTTTGCGCATCCAAGTCCTATTGAACAGCTAAATTTACCAGTAGAATATATCAGTATCAAGTGAAGATAAAACTGTGCTAAAGTTTGTTTACGATGGATAATTGTGCCCTTTCTTTCCCTTGACAGACGGAACCATTTCATCCATACCCATTACCTGCAGTGAAAAAATCAAACTTTTTGAATGCACCTCCCATAAATTTTTAAATCCTTAGTCTCTCAACAAAGAGCTGTTTTTGCTGTGACAATATGATGTGTGCTAATAACTTTCTGATTTGCTGCCACTGGTGTCTCAGCAATTGTTTTTTCAACGTGGAGTTCTCTTTGAAGATTATTAGTCACTGTCAAGGGTGACCTGCTAGCTCTATTGTTAGTGGTTAATAAATGATTTTTCTTTACATAATTTATACCAAAAATTAAACTCTAAAGGTTATGCTAGATGTTACCATTCCTAAAGACCAAGTCTAAAAGTGCAGGTATTAAAAAGGTGAGACGCATGAAGCAGCACAGCTATTCTTGGGCAAGCATTAATAATTAGATATTACTTTGGAGAAAGGGCAATGCTTCATCTGAAGATGAAGTATTATCTTCAATATCTCTTTGTGCACTTGGTGGAACATTCCCACTGATTGTGCTTCTAATCTCAAAATAAGTTGGCAGGTTTGCCCTTTTCTAGCTGAAATATAGTCTCTTCTGGGAAACCTTTACCAACACATCCTGACAACTGTTATGTCCTATTAAAGGTTGTTCACTGATATTTGTAGTATCTTAAATACACACTGCATTATTACAGGTGAATTCTACATCTGCTTAGAGTACAGATTTTGCTGAAAACAAAATGCAAACATTTCTAGGGGCTGTCTTGTTTAGGAAGCAAACTCATTGCTGTGCTATATTATTGCTATATTTTACAGTGTTGCTTCAGGAACAGCAAAGTCAGCTGGGGATGAAAAACAGCTGTCAGACTCCAGGACATCATTTATGATCTCCTGCTCTCCAAGAACAAGAGGGTTCCGCAGACACTTTTGATAGAAAAGGCAAAAAGACAGTACGACTGAACACTACATCAGAGTGATTTGAAAAATTCCTCTCAAATAATGTTTTGTTTTGGTTTGTTTCTGTTTTTGTTATGGTATTGTTTTGTTTGGTTAAAAAAAACCAAAACGGCCAAAGTGTTGATCACATGAGAAAATACAAAATTTCATTGCTTTTATGAAGAAGGAACATGCACTTTAGCCTTATTTAATGGTTGGAAAGACTTACCTTTTCTTCAGTCAAGTAATTAAAGAAAAACCTGCTTGCTTGCATTATTGAAGAAAATATACCAGAAATTAATGCACTCATTAAATTATCCCTTTAGGTCTGGCAAAACAGTCCACACTCCATTCTTGTCAAAAAACTACCCTGGAACATCTGATGTCAAGACAATTTAGCAAAATCCCAGCAGCTTCAAATTATTTTGAGAACCAAAAGTCAGAGTTTAGTAAAAGATTTCCACTAGATGAATTGTTGCTGAGAGTGTTACAATATTGGCTAACAGACAGCATACTGATAATATCCAACTGTCATAATTTAGAAAAATATATAAAATAAAAACAAATCACATCTGTCATACATTCCTCGGCCAAAAGGCAAGGGTCTTCCAAAAGGAAGGTAATTGAAGGTAGAGTGCTATAGCATGTAATTATTTAATCCATTTTATGTTAATAGCCACGTTTAGTCATTAAGAATGGTCAAAATGGTTTTGTCAAACATGTTTTGGCTAACTACAAGCTCAATAAACATATTCTGAACACAATATTTGAATGAAATTAAAGTTACTTGCCCTTGTATGTAATTGTATATTTGGATTTATATACAGCACCAACCTGTCTCTATTCAGTCTTATTCAGAAAACCTCATCCCATCTATTTCTCTCTGTGAGCCAGCACATCCTGCTGAGGTGTGTATCCTGTGCTCCTGTGGCTCTCCAGCAGAAAAAAGAATGTATGTGCTCAGGAATTCAGCAAGAAAAACAGAACAGTGGGGCATTTGCAACTTGTGATAGTCTTAAGTACTATGTATTCAACTTCAAAATACAAAATCTGATTAGCTTTTTCACTTGTTTTGTGAAAAAACACCCCCAACTTGACAAAAGTTTAGCTTGTTTGCTTACCCATCACAAAAAAGTATTTTCCAATATTTATTGAAAAGTCACAGCCTTTATTACTACTAGTGATCTAGGCACAGCCTATGAAAATCAGCCAACTTGCATAGAGTATGGATTTTAAACAAGGGTTAGAACTTGTGACCTTCAAGTATAAACTTATAATAATGACATTTGTAGATTACTCTCTAAAACTAATTTAATGACATGAGTAGAATACATTGTTAACTTCAGCTGAAAAAGTATTCTCTTCATACTTTGCCAGCCCCACTTCTTTGTATGTCCCTTGCATACAAAACCTGTACTTCCTAAATGAACAATCACAGGCAGAAAAATCACAGATATAGACTAATACAAGTAGTTTATTTTCATGTGACACTTCAAGGAAATGGAGTTTGCTGTGTGGGATCTGAGTATGTGGGTCCTGGGAATTCCCTAAACAACAAAGACATGTAAGAAGTCACTTATATGATGTCTCTGAGAACACAAACACAGTTTCACACCTATAATTTATTCTACAAAATAAATTAAATTAGATGCTGCCTACTTTATGAAGTAATTGAACCACCACACCCAAACAAGGGACTTTGAGCTGTCTATTTTAATAAATAAGAATGGCTTGGTTTTGAAGGGAATGGATTTCTGAAAAAAATGGAAAAGTATTCAGCCTTTGGTCTTCTTTCAATTTCTTTACTAGTATAGCATAGCATAGCATAGTATAGCATATCATAGTAGAGTATAGTATAAAACTTTCACTTTTATATATGTCAAACAGCTGATACTGATGAAAAGTTGGCTGGGGCTACTTAAAGCCAAAAATCACATGCACAGTCCACACTGAGCTTTAGTTTGCAAGAGAAAGAAGAAACAGAAAATGTTCCAGGACTATAATTACAGAATAAAATGTAGGTGCTTGTATTGTAAAATGTGAGTCAGTCTACAATCCAATATGTCTCACTTAAAAAAAAAAACAAAACACCAAAAAAAACCCCAAAACATTTTGCCGTAACACTAAGTACAAGGTAATTGTGCCTATGAGAGACAGGCCTACAGGCTGAGTATGACTATGCATCTCTAAGTGCTTATGAACTGAGAAGAGAATTTAAAGGATTTTCTAGGCAGCTGGAAATTCGGACTCTGTTTTTGACAGCTTAATGGGGAAATAGCAAGAAAGAGAGCGTGTGTAAAAGGCAGTGTGCAAAAGAGCACAAGAGTGAGGGTGAGTGAGACAGCATGGGATGGGGAGAGAGCAAGAAGAGGAAGCAAGAGCAAGTGGGAAAGAGCATGAGGGAGAGCAAGGAAGTGCATGGGAGCAGGCAACAGTGATTGCAGGAGTGACAGTGAGGGCAAGCGCAAGCAGGAAAGCAAGCACATGAGAGCATGGAGGAGAAGACCTTGTCTAAAATGCTCAGTAATGTCAGCTATTAATAAGAGATATAAGAAACTATCTTGTCTGCAGTGAACTCTGTTTTGACCCACTTACTACAGAAGTCAAACATGACCTAACACAGTAGGGCTGGAGCACTGAAGTTCAGCTACTAACACTGTGTTTAAAAGCAATATCAATTAGTTGGATAAAAATCAATTAAAAAACAAAAAACAAAACAAAACCTGCAGAACCCAAGAGGGGCAAGTAAAATCTGATACAGGCTATGGGTTTCTGCTGCTGGTGATTCACAATGGAGCAGTTTGTGCCGCTTCTCAAAGCACAGTGTGCAAGCACTTGTTGATTAAATGACAGCATGGATGTATATAGAGACTAAGGTGTTGCCCTGAAGCATTCCCACTATTCATTCCTTTTGTATTTGAGTCCAAATTCACAGTAGACTCCATGATAGAGGAATACACATATGAGCCCTGGAACATTACATGGTCCATGATTCAAAAGAGTATAATCCTTTCGTCTGTTTCCTACTGTCACACCCCAGACTCAAATGGAAGTGGGCTTCTGGGACAGCTTTTGAGAGCAAACATGTATCTCAGATCAGTATTTCCCACACAGAAATAAAATCTCTCATGTTACCTCCAAAAAGAAAGAAAAATGTGGTGGGGAAGGACTAGGAGCGGCTCTAGGAAAACAGCTGGGAATTAGCTAGTTCCAGTCCAAGTTGCAAGAAGCAGTTTGGGTTTTGATTTCACTATGGATGAGTTCCTTTACCCTGTTACATAGCTCCCTGTCTATGATGTGCAGGTTTTCAAGTTTGATGTCCTTTGGAGCATACATGTGACCTGAAGGTACATCCTACGTCCTTCTGTCCCACGTGATGCCAGGAGTCCCACTACTCATTGCCATAAGACTTTTTAAAATTTCACTTTAAAATCATTTTAGCTTTGCTCTAAAAGTGAGAGCTGGAAATATAAATAATTACTAATCCAAGCCCTGAACAAAGTTAATGTTTCCTCACTTGCAGCTCTGTTGCATAGTACAAGATTAAAAAGCCAACCCACACTGAATAGAAATCCGCTTGCCTAGCATCCTTCCAGAAGTCTGCTTTCCAAACATCCTTCAGAGTTCTGGAAGCAGTGAAATGCTTCTGACAAAGGCACAGAATAATTCTGAGAGAGCTAAAAAAGACCTTTCATAGGTCTAGGATTAATGAGCTAGGTAGCTTGTCACTATTTGCTCATTATAACAAAAGCCCAGAATGATGATGGCTAAAAGTCATCAACTTATGGCAGCAGCGCAGTGACATATGGGAAGAACTGGTGGCCTCAGCTCACTTCTTAGAGCATGTAACATTTCTCATTTGTCAGCCCCAGCAGAAAGACCACAGTCTGAATGCAGACTGGATAGCTGCTTTCTACATCCCAACCACTACATCTCACTGAATCTGGAAACTACCAGAGGAGCTGCGGCAGCTGCTGGGATCTCTCTTCCCTGAGTTGCACATATCAGTTTCAAATTAGGTAATTTGGCATCTGGATACTGACTTCAAGGCTAAGGCAATCTTAAAATAAAGCAAATCCCAAATCACTATATTTCTTAAACAGACGCAGGAGCACATTCAAATGCACTTACTGCTCAATCACAGTCTTTATCTTAAATCATGGCTCTTCAGTTTTCTCTCTTCTATTTTGAAGAGCTGAATAAAACCTCACAGCATTATTTTTAATTATAATTGTATCTGAAACAAGTTAGAATTTATAGCACTTGGAATTTACCAAGAAGTGCTAAACACTCGGCAGCCTTTATCCAGGCAACTGCATAAATTTCTATTAAGTTTAGTTCAGTTTTCTTTTCATTTATACGAGTATGCATTCAAAATCACAGTAGTTTGAACAGAAAATTTGTAGTTTGATCAATCATTTGATTCACCCAGTGCTGAAGTACATTTTTCCCCTCAGAGTGAGCAGGAGCATTGTCAGACTTGTGGCAATTGAAAGGTATGAAATATGGAGAGACTGAGACTGAGAGGAAAACACACACCAGAAATGCTGAAAAGCTTTTGAGCATGTAAATTTTTCTTCCAGTAGGCACTGAGACAGGCAAGGGCTTGAGGATCTTTGCAAAAGCGTCTACCGTGTTTTATACAATTTAGGTAGCAGTGGTTGACTCCAGAATCCAAGTTACAAAGCAGTCCTTGTGCAATTCCCATTTACACACAAAATGTGTTATCTTTCTATTAGGAACAGACAAATCAAAAGTTTCATGATGATGTAAGAAACTAGCCTGGCTGAAAGTTTCAGCCAGTTTTGCTCTGTGTTTAAAACAGCTTTAAGTTTTCCTGCCCTATACTCTACCCTGATGTTGTTTACACGTCTGCGTTTATCCCAAGTTGGAATGAAATCTAAACCCCTAAACCCAAACAACTTAACCCAGCCACTTTGCCTTAGGGTGTACAGTTGCTTTTCCTCAACACTTCTTCTCTAAATAGCTACACCACTTTGAGAATCAAAACAGCCAGTGACAGAAATTGCCACAACATTTTGGTCATGTTGTTTCTGTTGAACTCAAGTCAAGAGCTTAGGAACAAAAATGCATGGTTTCTTTGCTTTTTTTTTTATCGCAATGAAATACTTAGTATGAAAAGCATGTTTTATTTCCATTGCTGTTCATTAACACCAAATCTTTTAACCACTGAGTAATTCACTGCTGCCTACACTGACAGATAGCAAGCCTGACATACACAGCTTTGTTTCTGTGTGATTTAATACACGGCAACTGAAAATCTTGTACTCAGTCCAAGTAGTTCAGTGTGAAATCAGGACAACTATCTTTCTACAAATTCAGAATACATTGCTGAAACTTTTGGGCAGTATTATTGCTCAGATATCAGAGAAGATATTTAGACATAACACATTTTTACCAGCAAAACCATAAGTTCCTACAAATTTATGTTATAAAACAAGGTCAGCTGTATTTTAAAAGTAGAAATTCAAAAATACTAGAAGACAAAGTAGTGGACAAACTTTAAGCCAAGGACTTAAATCTGAAATTTCTATTTCATTCTGTTAACTGTAGTAAATATTGAGCAAAGGAAGTTGGTAGATCCAGAACATCTAGACAGGGCAAAGAAGTAGCTTAAATGGCACACTGAAAATATGAGAAGAGTCTGAGACAGGATGAGCAGCCTCAAAGGACAGCAGCTGGATTTTCAACAATAGGAACAGACCTCAGTGCTGCCCCAGAAACCAGAAAGTCAAGAGCAATGCCATGTTTAATTAAAAGCTAATTGTAAAATCCTGCTGATAACCACAAATATTGTGTTGATTTGATAGGAAAGGTCACAGTCCTTTCAGCTCAAGGCCATGACATGAGCTGCAGATGTTCACAGGAACAACTACAGAAATACAAACTTGCTGGTAAAAACCAAAATGAAACCCACACTTGAAGCTGTTCTATAAAGTAGCTGTGCTTAAGAGGCAAGCATAACAGCTCACTTAAACCACCAATTACTCATAAATGCCTCCCTGTACAATGATGAGAATATAATTATACCCTTTGCTATGTTTTTTAGAGAGCTTATTTGTCTTTTTAATTTATGACAAATATTTTCTCAATTTCATGTAAACTATAAAGCATAAAAATAAAAATCTAAAAATTCCACATAACTCTAAGGCTTCCTCCTGGGAAGGAAATGAGGAGTAAGTTCTTATTAGTAGATTATGCTCAGTATCTTGATAGCCTTCTGGGGAAGTATTTTTAAATATGAGCTTCATTACCAAACTGCAAGGAGAATATAATCCTAGTGAAGGTAATACTTATGTAAGAGCTTTGAAATGTCTGTCTGTGTAAATAAATGGAAACTTCCTGATATTTTAGAGCAGTTCCTTTCCATCCTTTCTCAGAAATGTCAAGAACTTTCACTGAATTTGAAATTGTCTTTATGGTGGAGCAAGACCACAATACCTGCAAGACCTGTTAGAATATCAGGCATGAGGACTCACACTGTCCCCACTAACTGCTACAGCAGATCACTGAGTCTGACAGAGGAAGGGCAGCTACTCCTGAGGGCAGGAGAGTAATGAAAATTCAATTCTACATTGGCAAAATGCAACAAAAAGCAACCATTGTGCAAAAATTATTCCAAAGTGTGGAAACAAAATTGTTCCAGCAACTGTCATTTAATCTCACACAGCTCCAGATGAGGCTTTATTCTAACATTTTCTGAAGAGGGTTGGCAACAGTGAAGAATACAAAACCTCAAAGTTCTCCAACTCACCAAAAGGTGATTGCAATCTGTAACCAGAAATAAATGAGCATTTAAAACTGAGAACTACTTTGAAGTGAATAAAAACTTCAATAATAGCAGTAAGATATGTCCAAATATTCTGTCAAGGAAAACAAAAGAGAAAAATAAATTATTTCCCGTTGCTTGATTTTGTTTATTCACAGCTTTAGGCTTGGTGTCCCTAAGTTGTGTCTGTACACAACAGACTTAGAACCTTGTTTTTAAATGACACCTGAGACCACTGGTGTAATAAACTGAGACTAAAACCAAATATATTCAACACTTCAATTCATGACAAAAACTGACAGTGTGTCACTGGCAGTGCTCATGTCAAAAATCAGCCCAGGTAACATTTAAAACCCCATAGGATTTCATAAAATCCAACAGGACCCAACTTCGAATCAAAGTTACTGATCTAATCAGAGGCTTGATTATCTCATTTTTCTGTGCTTCACATTTTTTTCTCAAAAATAGTAAAGCATACCTTTGTCCTCAACATACAGCTGTATGAAAGTACTGTAACTGTTTCCTTTAGAGTGCAGTACTAAAATACATTATAATACCCTTGGGACATAAATCTCTAATGGAGAAACTTCTTAAGGTTAAACAAAAACCTGTAAGGGCAACATGAAGTAGACTTTATTACATTTTTAGACAAATCAAGGAATTAGTGTTAAGACGGCAAACCTGCTCTTCCTAGTCTAGTGAAAAGAACATCATGAGCTCATACTCTCAGTTTTAAAGTACCTGTGAGACATTCTACCTCTAAAGATGAACAATTACTAAAAGGAATTTATTTGCAGCTCACAATGGTCTCATTCTTTTCACATTTGTTCAGAATGCTTTATAAAACACTATTAAAGGAAATAATACTATTTTAGTGATTAAAATTAGTAACTTACATTAAGATAATTTACATTTTGTTATTAAAAATATTAGAATAACAGAAATTATATTAACTCTTTGGGATATACTCCCTTTTTACTTGAATAGAGATTCTCCTTGAATCTTGAAAAAATTTAAGCTAATTTTATTACACTATCTTCTTGAAGATGTTTACTTTGGTTCATGAATCAATGTGTTACAGGGCTTAATTGTGACCCTCCACTAAAGGATTTGGTACAATTGATTTACAGGTTATCAAGGGATAACACTTTTCTTTCTCATCTGCCCTCAGATTTTCTATGGGTGAAGTCCTGGCTATGACTATATAGGAGAACATGATATGTGATGCAGACAAATTATATTCCAGTCCAATATCCTGTGAGCTTCCAATAAGCATCACACACAGGACAGGGCAACATTTTTTACTGAATAGTTTAGCTAAAACATATAATTTTATTTTAGTCAGGACGCATTTATTCACAAGACCAAAAAGTATTTTTCATTTAATTAGGAAAAAAAGCTCAGTACTTAAATGAAATTCACAAAACAGGGATGCTATTCATCATCATGTTCTCTATAGTCAAAATTTAATTTTGAACAGAACATCTGTCAGCCAAAAATTCCCATTTGCTCAAGTTGCACATAATGCATTCAAAAACACAACACCCAGTTAGACTTCTCATCTTGGGAGCAGCCAGATAAGTTTTTGTGCAATGTGACATCTCCTTTGAAACAAATGAAATTTCAAGAGAGATTCACCACCCATATTTAAAAAGGGAAGGAATATGGAAAAAAAAAAAAAAAGAAAAAAGAGCCAGCCTCTGTCTAATTCTCCTCTTGGGCCATTTCCTTAGACAATGACCCCTAGACAATGAGAAAACTAGAGCTCATGCTCAAGCATCCCAGATTTGTTCCCACAGCTCCAGATGGAAGTCCACAGTAACAACTTCAGTTGGAAGGCCCTGATGACTTCTCATCAGACCTGAAAATTTTTACCAAATAGGTATGGGATGCTATTGATGATCTTACAGAAACTTAAAATGTTGAATTATTCATGGGTCTAGGTCTTCAAAGGGATAAGAGCAGTTGTGGGTTGATGTAAAGTTGTTTATTGTAGAAGCACATCAGTCTTGAATGCAAAGAGTTCAGAATGTTAAAGTCCATGCTAAAGCTTTCTGGCATAGAGTCCCAAGCAGAGGCAAGGGCAGCAGCTTCTCCTTCTTTATCCTTCTCTTCTCCTTCTCCTTCTCCTTCTCCTTCTCCTTCTCCTTCTCCTTCTCCTTCTCCTTCTCCTTCTCCTTCTCCTTCTCCTTCTCCTTCTCCTTCTCCTTCTCCTTCTCCTTCTCCTTCTCCTTCTCCTTCTCCTTCTCCTTCTCCTTCTCCTTCTCCTTCTCCTTCTCCTTCTCCTTCTCCTTCTCCTCCTTCTCCTTCTTCTCCTTCTCATGTGTGTGGTGGTAGTGATGATAATGCTGATGATGGTGGATGCCTTTTCCACCCCAACACAAGGATTTTTATTTGTAAATCATCCAATGAGCTAAAAAGACAAACCCAAAAAGACAAACCTAAAACATTTCTTCCTCACCTATTAGAGCCCTAGCTGTATAGTGTGAAGTAGTGTTAATTCTTTCACATAACTTACGTGTATAGCTCTATTCACGTAAATGGTTCTAGCTGTTCTAGATAAGAAATGAAAGCAATGTTCTTACTATGTTTTCTTTATGTCTGGAGCTAAGTTTTTGAACTCTCAACCAGGCCTGAACCTTACACTAGATTCAAGGGCTTTTTTCTCTCTTAAGACACTTAAAGCATATTCTTACTTCAAAGACTTACACTTCTATTACAGATTTGTGTAACTTAATATTTCTACTTGCTTAAAACTAAAGCTTACACTTCTACTTCATGTCTGTGTGGCTTTTAATTTCTCTAAAGGCTTTAACTCAATCCCTGCATTCTTTTCTCTCTCTGAAGGACTCAGAGAAGCTTATGTTTTGCACACTCCAACATTAAAAGAGTTGTGAAAGCCATGGTAGAGGCACTTCATATTTTGGGTTTGTTTTATCATTTGAGATAGAAAGGAGCCCTCAGAAAATGAGTTAATCAAAGTCAGTATACTTTTATTTTACTCCCGACTTTAATTTGAAACCCTGCACAAAAATATATTATGAAGATGAAACTTAAATTAGTGATTGCTGCCAAACACAGAAAAAGCAGCCCAGTGACAAGGATTTCCAGCTGCACTAGAGTTTTGATGGAATGTATCCATCCTGAGAGCTTGCCACACCACAAACAGCTTTCTTTAGCTGAATAACTTCATTCACAGAAAGTCTTTAAAACATGTTATCTTGATACTTTTTCCTTCCTCTTTCCCTCCACTATTTCTCCTGTTCCCACCAAGACCCAGATTCACCCCTGCCCTTGGCCATGTCACAGGTTTGGTAGTCAGTGAGCCACTCTTGTCACATTGCTACCTTGGCTTTCAAACACAGCAAACTTATGAGTGGCAGCACATTAGAATTGAAAATGTATAGGTCTAAGAAATTATAGTTTAAGTTGCTATTCATTGACATAATTGGATGTTAATAATAGGGTGTACAGTGCTGGCGTACGTATCAGGTACACATACCATGCATTTATTAAGTATAATTCATTCCACTGAAGTTCTAATAAGGGCTGCTTAATTCCAGCTTAAATCAAATGGCAGAGGAGCCAGAAGCCCAAGCAAAGACTGTTTTTCACAGGTGGAATTTTGTGAATAAGTCAGACAGAGATTTTTTTTAGTGCTAAATGTGATTATACTTGGCTTTATCTGTGCTGACATACCTTCTCTTCCCTGTTTCCATTTCTTTTTCTTGCAACTCTCAAATGAAAATAAATGGAACTCAATGTTATGTTCTGACTGCTTGTTCCAGTGATGGTTCTTCATTGTACAGTTAACTTTAATGAATATATAATATATGTTTTAAGGCAGGTGGGGAAAAAGGTAATCTGGAGATTTTTGAGCACGCTTTTGAGATATATTCAAGCTAAATATTTTGTGAGCTTTTTGGCTGCCTATGAACAAGCAGATACACAATTTTGAGCCATTATGCTAAATGCCACGATAATTCTAAGCACTCCTTTGACAGAAAGTTCTGTCATTGGCACAAAAATAAAAAAGTAAGGGTAACTATTAACAGGTCATAATATTTGCTGATCTCTAACTGTCATCCACCATCACCAGCAGCCACAAACTCAATGTAGACTGGTACAAAGTCATACTCTTTAAAAGGAATTATATTTATTGATCACAGAATTACTGCATCCTATCCTCTTGAGAAGATCATTCCAACCCTTTTCTTTGGCACATCCTATGCAGAAAATAGAACTGGATATGGTAAGACACAGAAGTACGAAGAAAGACCCACAATATAGTAACATTTACATCATCTGCTTCGAAGGACAAATTTTGCAACTTTGGTGGAAAAGTTAGCACATTCAGATGATATTCTGATTCTCTTCACAAAAAGCCTGGCTTCTAACACTAAATTATTTCATAAATTTGGAAACTCATATTCTGAATGAGCAAATTTAGTATACTCCCTTACCACCATTGATTTCTCATGTAACATGACCAGCCACCAAAATGGTTGCTTAGAAGCAGCAATATAGACTGAAATAATAAAAAAACCCCAAAGGCAAGCATATCTACTCCTGTTAAAACCCAGTAAATATCTGAAGTATCCCTTCAGAAAATCCCTTTTATATAGCTACTCAGACTTCATTTTGCTCTGAGAGAAATATAACCAGTGTATAACCAAGAAGATGATTTCACAGAAGGGCACCCATCTGAGGAATTAAGTCTGATTTTGAAAGAAACACCAAAACACTGCGTAAAAACCGCAGTAAAAGCCTCTGGTCCCACCCTGAATTTTCTGTGTCTTAATCTGAACAGCCATTCCAAACCAGATTAAAGTGATATAGACAAAAACATCTACTTGCCAATGAGGGAACAAAAACAATCCCTCCATTTCCTTGTCTTCCATTCCTGAGTGATAAATCACAGCTCTACTGGGCATTTTAAATCATAACTTTATCCTTCCCATATAGACAAGCACTTCATCTCCTTTCCCAACAACTCTGCTCTACAGGTATAACACACTACTCCGTTTCAATCAATGTCCTGCCTTCCCAGTGGAAGTCATAAAGATTGCTCCCAACATGGATTGTGTTTTGGAGCTTGCCACTACCTTTTCCAACTTGACAGGCAGCCTGTGCAGCTGATAGCTTGTATGCTGTTTCCAAAGTAGGTTGAGTCTGTCATACTTAAAAGTGATCAGCTCTAACTTCATAGCTTTTCTGTGTCATTGTCTTTAAATCACCATGAGTTCAACAAAGCTTCCATGAGAAACTGGACACAGGGCATCCAGCATCCAGCAAGTTAGGTTTCTATTCTACTTTATTAAAATCGGACCATTACATAAATGCACACTGTTACATGAATAATTCCTGCATGTTAGAATTTGTAAATCATGTCATTGTGTTTACAGGGATGCAAGATTACAAGGTCTGCATTTTGGCATGTAATTTGTCTTGGGGAAAACTGATACAAAAGCTGATGAAAAATTATGCCCATTTTGCAATCATAGTAGTTGTAAATACACACTGAGCAATCCTAGTAGGAGTTTAACAGAGCCAAGGAACAAGCCAAGGAACATGAAAAATGGCATCTTTGTAACTCTATGTGACATCTTTATAATTAAATGCCACACTGATTAGAAATCTAAACCATCAATTAAAAATTAATGAACTTCCTGTAAAAAAGCAAGAGGGGAACTGACAGTCTTGGGGAATGTGTGCTTTTTCATCAATATGCATTTTGACAGCTGTTGCACAGTAGTTAACTATCATTATATTCATGGAGCAAAGCGATTCTTCAAAAGGCCGTGACACAACTGCTAGCAATGTGGCACCAATCATCTGATACACAGCTTTTCCTTGAAGGCTCTACCCACTTCATGTACGCCAGATTCTTCTAAAGTAACCCTAAAAACTGTTTGTACAGCCTGCAACATCTCTACAATTGCTTTCATGCAGACGTTAGATTTTTTTTTTTCTCCCCTTCTTGTAATCCTACAGTTTACAAATCTGGAAAATCCTGCTGAGTCTCATCATTAGACATGAGGTTTTAGATTTGGCTCCAAAACCAGTACTTAAACTTTTTCCAGCTATTTCTGTGTGTCAGAGTCTTCTGTAATCAATCATATGTTTCATGAAGCAGAGAAAAAAAAAATCAGAAAGTCTTTAAGGCTCTAAACACAGAGGGTTAGTTCCAGGAACTGAGTCTGACACAGAAAAAAAATATCAGTGTACCAGGTGCCAGGAAAACTTGGGGATTTTTTGTTTTGGCTTGTTGTTTGGTTTTGAGGGTTTTTTACTGCTTTGTTTTTCTTTCTTTTTTAATAAATAAGTTGCTAAAGAAGTTTAAACCAACAAAATATGCATAATGCATGAGAGGTTTTCCAAGTAGCAGTAAGAAATAGGCTGTATGAAAGGCAATCTTGTGGCACCATAGCACTGCACCTTAGGTAGAAGGGAATTTAATGTTGAGAACACACCTAGAATCCAGAATATGCTGTTGGGAAAAAATAAACTATAGTGCAAACCTGCCAGTCCTGTCTTCTCATGATTACTCTTCCTGCATCCAGGAAGCAAAAAACCAGAACCTACCAAGCAGAGGCAGATGTGATAACTTATTGCCAAGTGTCCTGTTGAAAACGGTGTGGATAATGATGTGTAGATACTCCTTGAGAGCAAACACGGTGCTCAGTGGAGCTGCAGGATGCTCCTGGGCTCTTGGTACCACAGCAGGGTTGGGACAACACAGTCCTGCCCTGCTGCACAGCCTGGGAGGGTGAGGGCAGAGCAGCTGCAAAGCCATAAAGCCAAGCCAAGGGAATTGCCTGCCCATTTATATCAAATGGACCTTGCCAAATTCAGCCTCGTGGCTCTCAGCGATCTACCTTTTAGCAAATAATCCCAAGGACTGGAAAAACAGCTATTACAAGTGTCAGAAAATTGTTACCAGCCAAGGAGAGACACAGAACTAGGTAAACACAAACATGACACTTCCAGTTTTCCCTAGGGTCAGGTGAAAAGAACATTTTGGGGACTACACTTGCTTCCAGTAGTATTTTGTCTTGTTGAGCTCAGAAAATCAAGTAGGGAGTACTGATACCTCTTGAATATTTTAGTGCCTTAACTTGCTTTAAGTTTTCATAAACACCTGATGAGAGAAGACAGAGAAAGCTATTGCAGGAAACAACTGGAGCTCAATAAAACTACATTAAACTTGACAAACTTGTTAAAGTTCAACCAGGCCAGAGTTTAGCAGATCTGTGAGGAAAACAAATATAGTACTATCTCTCTGATAAGTCAGTTTAGCACTTTATCAGCCCCATTTTTTTAAATAATGCTTTGGTCCAGAGCAGAGTGATTCTGAATCGCTCACAAGCTTTACAGGAGCCACTGAAATTTTGGAACTATTTGGAAGTCTAAGAGTTTTGTCACATGCCTAAGTATCACCCACAGTTACCTCTGCAAGACTTCTTATGCAGCCAATTTACAGTTGCAGTTGTCCCTTCTCAAATTTCCACTGTTTGCCAGCAAAACCCTCAGGGAGATATATTCCCTGACAGAATACATTTCCCCAGTGAACAGCAGACCTATCTAGTACAAAATAAAGCACTCTGCTCTCTGACCTGTAGGTCAGATGAAATGAAAAATCTGTTCATACTCTGGCGAAGACAAACCTGGTATAGTGTTTTAAACTTAGAGTTTTAGAGGTGCACCTGTGACAGCTGTCACACAAATAACCCTATGATAAGAGTTTTACATTCAGAATTGCTATCAAGAGGGAGCTTAAACTGCCAGTGACACACAGGATGTTTTGTTTGAAGAATTTTGTGTTTCATTGTTTAGGGAAACTTACAGCTCAGACACCCACTAGCTGCAGCCAACTAAAGTGTACTAGATACTATTAAACATCCCTTCTGTCCAGGCTTAATTGCAAAATGCCATCAACCCTCTTCTGTGGGGATTCCTCTTCAGTGGAGAAAATGGCATGTCTACTTTGGATCCCTTGCCTACTTTAAAAGTTCCCTTCCTCCCTCCTTCACCCTTATTTTTTCCCCTTCTTGATCCTTAGGACTTGGTTTGGTAGAAAAGTTTTTCAGTTCATAGTACCCTCTCTGTTATAGTTGTTTTGAAAGCAGACTAGTTTTGTGAAAAAATAATCCAGTTATGGCTTATTCTACATTGCTCCCTTTAACAGTTGTCTTCTCAGGAGCTGGATCTTTGGGTCACAATAGGCCACAAGTCCAGAAAACAATTGCGTTTTCTAAATTATTCGGCTGTGTGTTCATTTGATTAAACCAGTACTGTCTGGATCCCTTAGCATCCAGGTTACTGATCAAAACTTTCACGACTATCCAAACATGCCTTTTAAGCAAAAAATTTCCATTGCAAACCAAGCAGCTAAGTTTGCTTTCCTGTTATAATATTTCACATAGAACTGAACCATACTGTATATTTTGTCTAAGAAATGTATTGAAATGAGAGCTGAACAGTACAGAAAGTGATTGTTTAATAACAGATATTTTATACCAAAAAAAAAAATAGTGGATCTCTGGCAAAAACTTTGATTTCAACAATCAGCAGGCAAGTTAGTAAAATAAGACGGGGAAAGTAGATCACAGAACTGCTGGTTCACTTCTCCATTCCAGTGCTCAGGTATGTTGTGGTTCTGGAAACACGGCAGCTGGAGGCACTCATATGACACTTTGGGTACCTCATTCTGTGGTTAGAAATCATACACAATATACATAGCCACAAAATCACTGGAGGGATTTTAGATGACCCAAGTGTACCTATGTGCCAACATGGTTGATGCTCTTTGTTCCGCAAGAACCAAGAGTAATATATATAGGCAGGCTGTCACACAAGTACAACTTAAAATAAGTGAACAGAATACTTAGCTCAGTGTTAAAATAATCACAGTTTGAAGAGTCTTAGTTTGAACTGAATTACTTGGAGTCTTCTCAATTTACCATGTAATTACTCACATTTTTAGATTACATCATCTAATTTAGACACATTCTCCCCTCTAATACCTTGGTTCCTATCTCTTGACATCAAGTCTTTCAATGCCCATGATAATTCACAATAAAAATACAGTGACATTTCAGAAATCTGAAAGCACCAGTGCATGTACACTATCTATTATGCTGATAAAATAGACACTTTCATTCTGAAGTGCAGACATTTTGACATCTTTTAGTAGAACTAAAGAGTGATGCTAAGAAAAATTAATCTCCCTTATGATGTTGAAGGCAGGAATCCTTCACTGAAAAATTCCTTGTCAAGCTCTTAAGAGATCAGATGTTACTATAGATAAAGGATCTTGACTGAAGAAAAAAGGAAATAAAATAAACATGGAATCTAAACTTCTGAGATTTTTTTAATCAAAACACAATCTTGCCAGTAGTTACAGAATTTATCCAGCTACAATATGTTTACATCAGATCAAACAAAATTTATTAAGAGAAATAACACTAATTAATCAAATCTGACTTCCAAAGAAAGTATGGAAATGTGTTTAAGACCAATGCAAAATAACTGGTTCATATATTTTTAAGTAGAACCTTTTTTAATTCAGTGTTTCAATTTCATTTGAAAACATGTCAATGGCCCATATAAAACGCATGAAAAAGTTCACTCGTCCTCTGTGGAACAGAGATAGTCCATAATACATGGTATTTTTACCCTTTACCCCTCAGCAGAAAAGAGATTGAAACAACTTACTTATTCTCAGAGGCAGTGTCTCTAGAGTAAAGAAAAAAAAAAAGGTGTAAGAAACAGTAGAAGTTTAGACTTACTATGTACACAAAAACCCTACCACACTGTAAAATATTGTGTTCTGTAGCAATTGGCCAGGGACAATTCACTGCTGCTTTGCTAGAAACACACCACCACTGTGGAAGAATTCGGGGTAGATACAAGCTCTGCAGCAGATTTATTTTAACCTCATCTTTATCAGGCTTAAAACGTGGAGGTGTGCTCCAAATTACTGCAGCTCCCAGGATGATGTGTCTGATCAATCCACGTTAATGAAAGCTCACTGATTCAGGGCTGTATAAAACACCCACCGAGGATCTCCAGCAAAACAAGAAGTATGAGCTACCACAAGAGGCACTCCCACAAAAGCTGAGAGAAATAGCACAAGTGCCTGGACCAGCCTGGCTTTAAGAAGCTTCTTCTCAGAAGCATATTTCATGTTTGTTATGCAGCAAAAAGAAACATTTCCAGGAGATTGTTCAAAATATCAGAAATATTGATTTACCCTCCCAGGATGTTTTACTTGCTGCATTACCAGAGGATAAACACTAAGATCCTAAAATTTCTGCAGTAGGAAGCAAGGGTTAGCATGATCAGCATTCAGTTAAGAACATAGTATTTATAAAATTATAATCTATAAGAAAATATGAATTATAGTGGCAGCTTTGATTTTTTTTAAAAACTTGAATGATTCACACAGTCATGTTATAATATCAATGAAAGAGCAATTCATGTTATCACTGACTATGGCATGCAACAGTAAAGAGCAAGGAAAAAGTATTTGTGGCCAAAAGCAGCAGAGACAGGTAAAATTAAGAGTGAAAATTAAAACATGCACTCCTTCTCCATTGGGGAAAGAAACAATTCTATATTTTCCCAGTTCTCAAAGACCAATTAAATGTTTGTAGTGAACCAAAAGAACTAGGGAATAAAGATAATAAAGAGAGGAAAACAGAGAAAGAATAGAATGGGCACTTTTAAGAAATATGCTTAAATATGCTTCCATTTTTAATCTTAAAATGTGTCTCTCATAGGTATTTTCCCATATTAATCTGTGAATATTAGAAACCATATAATGAAATCCTTACTGAAAAAGTAAGGGAAGGTAAGGTGTTAGAAGTCCTGCGTTTACTTTAAGTCATTAAAATATAATCACGGGGGTAATATTACACTATGGAATCTGGCTGACGTATGGTTTAAGTGTTTTTTAGGATCCCTTAAGATAATTTGTAAAAATTAAAACTACAATTTTACTAAAGTGATGGATTTCAGTCATCATTAATGCAATAGTAGTATATGACACTTACATACCAATTTCAATGTTTCAACTTTGAAAGGTCTGCACAAAGAGTAATTGTATATTTTGTCTCTGGGGAAATGTCTTACTCCAGCATAAAGGAGAAAAAAGACAGAAACAGATAAAAAAAAACATAATGCAGAATTTCTCACTCCTGAGCTCTGTCCAGCCTAGAACCTCATGCTGCTTCATAAAAATTTGTGATGAGAGGTACTAGGCACGGAACATTTTTTTGTTCAAGTCGAAGGATTCACAGATCAGAAGCACAGTGTGCTGGCTGTTGATATTTGACAGCTTGTCAGTGGTGGCAGCAGAAGTCCCTGTATCCAGCTGCTTCCCCCATCCCTCCCCAGCGTAGCACACCTGGGTAATGCAGCAGTCCCTGCAGCGCAGCCGCTGCTGTGCCAACACATTTCACAGCTGGGTGCTGCTACCTTCAAATGCCATCCATTTCAACCAGGATGTCCCCTCAATAGACGAGGGGACACTGGCAATCTGTTCTGCTACTAGGCAGTAAAACTCCACCAATGAGGGGCAGATGGCACTCACAAGAGCCTCAGCTCCTCCTTGGGACCACTTCACACATCAGATACATTTTAGATCACGGTGAAATCTTACAGACTAGAAACGTTAAGCACCTGGGTTGCAGGAGGAGAAATTTAAAAAGCCAAAAATATTCCTGTATGTGTGGATTTATTTTCACTTGTCTTTAAAATCTTAAAAATATTGAGTGGTGTGATGAAGGAGAAGCAATAATGAATGTGTTTAGGTCCTAGAGAATCCTGGAAATATGCAGTGTTTGACAATATCCAGCCTGTAATGCACCTGTGAAATAAGTATTTCTTCAAATATTCCAAGTGTATTAGCAGCTTCAACTCATTCTCCTAACTTCTGCAGCTCACTGTGCAAAACGTGTTTCTAAAGGAGTCCTGAAAGCAAGGGCTGGATTGAGCAACAGAGAATGTATTTTCTCCTTATTCATTCGTCCCTGGGTTTAGCTGGAGGTTCACAGCACTTGTGCAATACAGTGTGGGAAAAGGTCACACCAGGCAGAGCTTCCAGGGCTTCTGTGTGACAGGACTACTTAACTTTTATGGATGAAGGATAAATATTGGCCTACCAGGATCACCTTAGGTTTTATTCAATGAGTTATATGCTTCAGGTAAACAAGAAAGCTGATTTTGAGGGGCACGTCGGTGGTTGCAAATCCTTTTCTTGAACAAACCCACGATTATTTAATTGAACTCTGCCTGCTGCTATGATTTCCAGACATATTGAAGAGAAGTCTGGGTTTTTCAGACCA
This sequence comes from Cinclus cinclus, assembly GCF_963662255.1. NCBI lineage: Eukaryota > Metazoa > Chordata > Aves > Passeriformes > Cinclidae > Cinclus > Cinclus cinclus. The sequence continues at coordinate 17,329,163 of NC_085047.1, read as the reverse complement.
TTACTTGCCCTTTGTTCCATTATGTAGATCTATCTGCAGTTCCTTGCAGCCGTATGAGCTCATGTAAAAATACCAAAGTCACCAACAGCTTCAGAGATAAATAGTCCTAGGACAAAGTAATCTAAGTTTCAGGATGAGCAGGTGCTAAAATTACATGCATCTGGAAGAAATCAACGGAAATCTGATAAGGCTTGCATGCGCATTAGCAAAAACTCACCACAGCTCCTTTGACACATTTAATTTAGCATTGACAAAACTATGGAAGCTGAAAAAAAGGACAAAAACCTCCCTAAGTCTAAGAACAGCTTCCCCATACCTCTTGAGATGCATATACTACCATTTTCCCCTAAAACAGTGATCTTTTATAAAGATATCCTTTTATGCTAATATAAAAAGTTATTAGTATTCAGCAGTGGAAGCTCTGGAGAGCTATTTCTAACAATTTAAAAATAGATTTTAAAAATGTTCCCTTAAACATCACCAAGGGAAATTGCACAGTCAGGAGAGAAATTGCTTACAGTTACGCACAAACCCATGGTACTTAAGAGGAAATAAAGGCCTTCAGTCACAGAACATCCATTTATGTCCTTGGGAACACAGCGAAAAGAGAAAACTAACTTGAAGCTAAGCATCTACAATGTCTTTTTGAGAGTGAGTTTGAAGGACTTGAAGCAAAACAATTATCCAGTTACAGTAAAAAGAGAATAGACCTGTGGGCAAGGAATGAACAACTGACAATCAAAGGCCATGTTCTTTGGATGCCCAGGCAGGTCAGGAATCTCATAGTCTGTAGTCATTCAAAGAAGAAAATTATTTCCTGAAAACATCTCTATCTTCTAGACCATAGGAAGCTTCCAGGTAACTGTATTGACCACAAACCTCTCCTAAGAATCTTTCTCTTCATGCATCAAGAAGCAGAATAGCATAAAGGTACAGAGACTCATGCCTCAAAGGTCATATCCAGTGATGAACATTATCTAATAGAGCACTTTTCTACCACCCTGAAAAGTTTGAAAAGGCTCCTTAAGATCCTGTGAAGGTGAGAAGTAGAGCATACAGATCAAATCATGATGTGGTGGGTACTGATACCTGTGTGAACCTTCCTCCTAAGTCCCCATCACAAAATCATGAGTATTTATGGACTGCAATGATCTGTGTGTGGTAGTATTTTAAGACAGACGAGAATAATTCTTTATAAAATAACGTTTTGGCTGTGTTTCCTAAGAGTGCAGGATAACTGACACTTTCAATGTCCAAAGTCAAGAGAGGTTAAAAATGCTGCTTAGATTCCAAAAACCGGACTCAATGGAAGCCAACTCTGGTATCACGGGATTTCTTTCCACCCCAACACTGTCTTTTTATCCCCTACGCCTTAGTTCACTGTTTAATGGCATATTACAACAATACATTTTTTTCACAAAGCCACTTTAAAAGATTTATTATAGTTCCACAGGATACCATGTGTTTATTTCTCTTCTGAAATTATGTTTTCTCTCTTCTAAGCTGAGGGTAATAGCTGCTGAATGCTGATTAGGGTTTTCCTTATTTGATTACTGTTAATTAGAGTCAAGCATGTAGTGCATCAGACAGGAGTACTGCAGATCATCATGACACTTCAAACAGCCTGTTTAACTTCAGCAGAGCCTGTTGGAAGTTTGGGGTCGGAATAAATCTTCAGCACAGTTGTTTATGCATAGTTGTGTAACATTACACAGCATGGGGTACTGGACTGTTTGGTTAATTAGTTTAAGAGCCTGTCAGAGGCAGCTCACCTCCAGGTTTACCACTGGAAACTGCAATTAGTATGAAACAGTTTTCCTTTTTGGTCCAATTTCTCCCACGCAAATCATTCTCACAGATGTCTCACCCAAGAAACCCAGGAATGTAGCCAGCCAGCACTCACTCACCCTCTTCCACTGGAGTCTCCATGGGATGTCTACAGCAACTTCAAAGGGCTAGGCTAATCCCAGTTGATCTTGGAAAAAGTCCAGGGTTTCCTGAGGCTTTAAGGCTGTGATTAAAGAATACACCTGTCTGCCCCAGTAATGAGGTCAGACTATCTTTGCCAGCACCAGGCTGTTTTTTTTCGGTGACACACCTCCTGGAGGAACTTTCAGATGAAGGTGCAAGTACGAAGCAGTGAAACAGCATCAAGTAACAGCCTCTACAAAGCCACAACTATTACAGAACTGCTCTCCCTCCCCCAAATCCCCAGTTAACTCCCTCTTCTTCATATGACATAGACTGCAAATGATACTTGGTGCTGAATTACTTCACATACAAGGCTGGAAGCTGTTGATATTGTCTGGGTTGGCTGAAGGCAATGAAACCGAGACACAAGGTATTTCTGAAACAAAGACAAAATTTACTTAAACTCCAAAATTAAAAGTAAACACTCTTATTGTCCCCATATACTCAGGGATAAAGGCAATTAACTGTTTGTCCATAACTATGAAGAAAGCCCAAAATATAGTTTTTACTTCAGTTTATAACTAAGCAATATCTTTTTCTATGTTCTTGATATTAGACAGCAATTTACCTTACAGCCTTGTCATTCCAGCTTACCAAATTACAGATGTTAAATAACTAAGCTGGTATCCTTCTCACATCAGCCAACCATGATATATTAAAAGAGTGAAATTGACTGGAAAGAGAAAGAGATTTCAATCAAGAAAATAGTTTCTCACACACTAGATGCTACTGACTGCATTAGAGGTCTCTTCTTTTACTTCATGTTCAGCCTCACTATCTGCTCAGGCCCTCCTGCTTATGCTGATTTCAGAGTCAAGCAATTAAGACATGGAAGTCTTCTCCATATATGTGTTACAGTTATCCAGAAGAATAATAGGTGTTCATTAGTCACATATAAAATTAACCTCATAATATGCCAGATATAGACAGACCCATCAGATGGTACTGAAAATAACCACTCTCTCTTTCCAAAGGAACACAACACTTATTAAAAAAATACTTTAGAAGATATGGGATTAAAGGTGAAGATATACTCTGGAGAAAAGTTTCAATTTCCTAAGTCAGTATATCTTTTGTATATATTTAAAACTCTTTCATCCTGTTCAGAAACCGCAGGAAATTCTTCTGTTGATTTTTTAATCTCAAAAGTCAACAGGGTTTTATAATTGTGGTGCAGAAACCCTGGAATCCTGATCTACACATTGTCCAAGCAACAGTAAAAAATCCTGTCACTTTCTCCTTTCCCAGAACTTTCAAAACACTCAGATGTGGGTCTAAAGATACTCTGCTTATTATTCTCACCTTTAGTAAATATTCTATGATTCTGCAATACTATATCATCTTCCCAAGTGCATTGCTTGGTTTTCTTTATGCATTTGTTAGTTAACAGTTAATTTAAATGCCCTCAATTCTGCCATGCCTGCAGTCATGGAGCATTATTTGTATTCTAGGAGACAGCTAAACCACACTCCACTCACAGACACCAAAGCACAGGTGAACACAGCCAGAGCAGTGTGGTGATCTCCACTTCTGACTAGGAGACATTCTGAGGGTCGGAAAGAAGGGGATGGATTCTCTTGTTTCCAGTAAGAGGGTTCTGGGGTGTATTGTCTGCCACCATCACCAGAAGGCACAGTTTATATAGGTCTACAACCAAAGGGAACTTCAAAGCCAACAGCTGAAATCACAGAGCTTGTACTTTGCTTTATGTGTGCTTTGTTATAGGTTTTTTTTTTCCTAAGAATTATAACAATTACATTTTTATGGAAGATGCGTGTGATGCTTTGTTCTAATAATGCAATAAAAAGTCACTGCAGAGAGAGTGGACTTTCAGTAAGCAAAGAAAATAAGGGTAATATATTGGCCCTGTATATCATTTAAAGATATTAAATGATCCAGTAATGTCAGTATTTAATTTAGAATTAGGGAGAGAAGATCCCTCTTTCATCAGATACCTACTTGACTACACAATTCAAGACTACAGAAATACCTAATTTGCCATGAATTCAACTTTTCAATTCTAAAATCTCCAATTATGCTTTCACTGCACTTACAACAGGCATTTGAAACATTATGGAATTCATTTAAGGGAACTTCAGTCATGTTTTTTTCACCATGAATGTATGAGCTGTCAGCATATGGTGTTTCCTACAAAACTTTGGATGATCTTTTTCCAGTCTTGGGAAGCTCCATGATCAGCAGACTGAGGTAAAACATATATTTGGGGGAATTGTGGCACAAGTTTCATCCAGTTTACGATTAATGGCTAGCATGATGAGCCTTGACCCTGACCTAGGTAACTGATTGTTGCAGGCTTTCCCTAGAGATACCAGAAACAGGCAGGAGAGCAGGCAGATGACAAGACCCTCATTAAGTGCATTGTCCCACCCTATTGACAGCTCCTTCTGCTTCCTACTTACAAAATTTCCTACTGCCTGCCATAACTTGTGCAAAAAATCTGTTTTAGTGCACAATATCTACATGTCAAAAGTAATATCTATGTGAAATGTTCCTGCACTTCAGGACCCTACTAGTGCTGAGCAGACAACAAGCAACTCTCAGTATACACCACCAGCGATGTTTGCCTTCTCCTCATCGACGTAACTTTTGATTATCTCTCAGCTTGCGAACCCCTCAAAGATCATGTTACAGGACTGATCATTCATTTTTCTACAAAGAAATTCCTTCCTCTGGAGTAGCATCTTATTTGTTACAGCCAGTTTCTCCACTTTGAAGAGGTAATTTTCATTTTTGACCTTGTCTCCTGTCATTCTTGCAGTCCATCTTAGCTTCAAATCTGATAACACACAGGCTATTCCATCATCTAGGTCATTAATAAATACGTTGAGTTGTATTAGAGCCTAGGCAGGTCCTTGCAGAATCCCAGTCAGTTCTTTCTTTCATTTTACACTTGATTACCAACTAAGCTTTACAATTTTGAAAACCTTGCATCCTCCTTATTAATTTCTTCTACAGTATGATTCCCACGCCCGCTAATGAGACTGTCATATAGGACAGAGTACAAAGCCTGAGCAAAGTCAGGGTCCATGGTACCTACCATCTTTTTTCTAACCACAATGTCTCTTACCCTGGGAGAATTAGAGAAGAAAATTAGATTGGTTTGGCATAATTTTTTTCAACAACTCTGTTCTTAACTGTTAGTCATTTCCCTATAGTTTTTTCAGGTTTCTTTACTTGGATGCTATTGGCAAAAGTAACATAATACTGATATTAACAGCAGCATTCTTCCCCACAAGCTTCTCCTAAATTCTTTTATTAAAATTTTACCGAATGTGAGAACTGACATCACCCAACTATAGAGACCATAAACAGAGAAATATTCAGTTTTCTGTAACTTTTAAATTAGACAAGTGTGAGGGCAAGCAAATAATAAAATCTCCAGTGTATTAAAACAAACTCAATTAAACTGGATGAATAATTTCAGTTGTCATAATTATGAATTTGTAGTATTAAGAAAAAAAGACATGGTATTAAATACATTGCCAATAGTGCTGAGACTCTCACTGAAATGCTATTAAATGAGAAAATCTCATTTAAAGTGGACAGAAAATTATGCCCTAACCATCTTTATTTGAGGCTCACTATTTAACCTTTTATTTACTGCAGGCTTACCCAGGTTTCTGATTACCAGCAATGTCAACTGAAAGCATCACTCTATGTTTTACTTTGTCAGGAGCACTCCACAGAACATAGAATATGGATCCCAGAGAGAAGCCCAGAAGGCTGCTACATTGTCCTACATGGCTCTGAAAAACTTTCCCATTTTTTGTACAAAATATATGCTCAGGAAAGGTGTTCCAGATCCAGTCTTCAAAGAAGCTTGCTTGGATCACAGCTTTCTTGTGCAGTCCTTTGGAAGTGAGAGGCCCAGAAGGCCTTTCTTGTGCAGTCCTTTGGAAGTGAACAGCAATATGGCTGTGGTTGTAAGACATGTTCTGGCAATTTCATTCCTGATGACGTGTTTCCGAAGAACCAAGACCAGGTATATCATCTGGTACCACAAGGATCCATAAAATCACAACAGAGGAATGTGCATGGCAAATAGAGCTATAGGGTTACATGAACATTTAATGACTCTAGTCTTCACATTACTGATCATTTCAGTCATGGAAAAAAAGCAACTTCAATAAGATGAGGACTTTGGCACCATAAGACTTCTAAAATGTTCTATTGCATTTCTACATTAAAAGCTGAGTATGTAACAACTGCATGTGTCAGTTACAACCAAGGATGTATCCTCAAGGAACCATCACACTACCAAGACAGCTTGAATTATTCATGAAAGATTGGATTTTAACCCAGCATCCAAGTCAGTTTGAGGTCCTTCACAGCTGAAGTTCTATCCACTGGTAAATTTATACTCACACTTTCTCACCTGGAAAGATGTTGCAGAAGAATAAACTGTTTCTGTGAATACTAAAATCCATGAAATCCCAAAATAACAGCACCACTCTGTATAGAGGTAAGCTCAACGCTCTACGAGAACAGTTTTGGTTGTTTTGTATATAAATAGAGGGACTGAGAATAGCTGAGAGACACAATCTCAGAAAGAAAACTTGATGTAGACATGGTAAAAGAAGGCTGCAGGACTTCGTTTGCTTTTACATTCACAGGCACCCTCACCATACTTTTAAATAAGCTATCAGAACAATTTGTTCCTTTACCTCTGCAGCTTCAATTTTTTCCTCCAGCTGCTATTCTAAAAAAATTTTGTGTTTGAAATCTAATCAAGCCTGAAAGTATCCACAAGCCTGCACTTTTATTTCTATTTAATCTAAAAAATCAAATAAAAATGACTAGTTTTCCCTTACAACAGTCCTGATCTTGGAGAGTAATGAAAGGTGTTTGTAGGAAGGAAGGGAGACATCACACATGGAGACACTGACAACAAAGAAAGATAATGCTAAGGATTAAGCTGAAGTTAAAGTCTGAGCTTTGAATTGTTCTTAGTGTGGAAGATATGACACTCAATAAGACTGTGTCCAAGAGACAGAAAATTGAACCTGAAAACAGGCTCTGAAATATTTCAAAAGGAACGTTGCAATCAATGATGATAGCACGCAAGTAAGTTTGTTTCAACTGCAAGGCCAGAAATACAACAGAATCCACTCAAAAAGTTGACGATGGAATTCCTGGAAGATGTAGTGTTGAGTAGAGTACTTCTGTGCAAATGGAGCTGAGAATAAAGCTTTAAGAAGGCTAGGTGGACAGAGCTCCTCACGATGAAGATCCCCTCTTTCCCAGCATGATGGCTGCCCTGAGTCATCAAAGAGACACTGAATGGCTTCACCATCTACTGCTGCTGGCCTGGAAGTCTGTATGCCCAGCTGGGCTTCAGAGTGAATGTTTATTCCAAACCATGTGATATCAACTAATATTAATTCAGAAATAATGAGTGAATGGTAGTCTCACAATCACATATGGGGGTTACTTGCTCATGAAACAAATAGAACGAGGGCCTCTTTGAAATAGAATTTAAAAATGCATGAAGAGCGTCTTCATTCCTGGCTTCATCCTTAGACAAAAGAGATGCTGAGTATTCACCTATTATTTTCAGAGCTACATCTCTTGAAAGGGAAAACCCAGTCATTCTCACATGGTCTAGCTCAACAGTTCTGAAGATTAATACTTCAAAGAGGTGACAAAAGGCTTGGAGAGTTGGGATTGTTCAGTCTGAAGGCTGAAGGCTTTGAGGACACCTTATGGGGCCTTCAAGTACTTGAAGGGGTCCTGTAGGAAAGACAGGGGCAGACTTTTTAGAAGGGCCTGTTGTGATGGAAAGTGGGGTGGTGGTTTGAAAATGAAGGAGGGTTTTTAGATTAGTTATAAAAAAGTGATTTCTTACAATGAGAGTGGTGAAACACTGGAACAGGTTGCCCAGGGAACTGGTAGATGCCCCTTTCCTGGTAACATTCATAGTCAGGTTGGACAGGGCTCTGATCAGCCTGGGCTAGTGAAAGGTGGCCCTGGTCATTGCAGGAAATTTGGACTAGATGGCTTTCAAAGGTCCCTTTCAACTCAAACCATTCTATGATTCTGTTATTTCTGTAGGTGATTTTCATCCATGTATACAGAAACCAAGAACTGCCACATGTATTCTCAAGGTCTGTGCTGATTTAAAAGAATTTCACAGGTAAGACAGACTAATGGTAAGCATCAATTTCCAGTGATAAAAATGACTTTGTTAAACAACTTGATCATGGAAATGGGCAGAATCTCCTGCAGATATAAGAATAAAGCAGGCCTGGACAAGCAGTAGTCTGTGGTAGAAGAGGCTTTTGCCTGTGTTGTATTAATTTTCCCAGAAAATAGATTATTTCACAACATAGATTTGTACGATTTTGAATTGTTTATTTTCTTCTTTTTTTTTTCTTATTTTCTTTTTAAGGCTGTGGGTTACTGCCAGAGCAGCTGAGGGCACAGCATAAACTTTCGCTCCCAGACAATGCAGCCCCTTTCTGAAGAAGTTCCCTTCAGGTTTGGTCATCAGCAGACTCCTCCCCATACTCCAACATGCCCTTCAAAAGCAATAAGCAGAGAGATATTTTCAATCCAAGCTTTGCATCCCCTGGTGCATGGGTGCAGATCAGAGGAGCAGGGCTGCCATGGGGGCTCATCCAGGCACAGCCTCCCCAGGCAGGCACAGTCCTTGAGGATCCCGAGCTGGTGCCCAGGGAGCCTGGCCAAAGCAGGTGGCCTGGCATCCCTGGCACTGCTCAGGGCAGGATTAGGGCCACAACTGAACCAAAATGTCACCCCTGGGCTTCTCAGGAGAGACTGGACTCAGAAATTAAGGCCTGTGGATGGCTCCAGAGCCCAACAATTCCTGACAGCCAAGATTCCAGTAATGGCCCTTCTTGTCACCATGACTAAAAGGAACCATAGGCCATTTCAGCCAGACACTGGCAGATCTTGAATAGTTTGTTCTAACCAAAACTCTCTTCATTTGTCCTCTTACTAAATATACATTTGGGAAGCAGCTTAAAGCTAAAGAATTGAAGTAAAATAAAATTCAAGCTTCTACTCCTCTAAACCAAAGCAAATTTTTGATGTGGCCTGTAAACCAGCATTCTGAATTAATTCTGCCTTTAAAAATGACAAGAATCTTTGGGCATGATGACCAGCAGGCAGATCTGAGGGAAGCCAAATTCCTTATATCCTTATCATGTGTTCCTTTTGATATGTCCTTTCCAGCAAGGTTTATGTTGACTCTTTAAAATTTGTGTATCCTGTAGCATAAAGAGAACATTAACAAACCTCTCTCTCAAAAGTCTTGACATGCTTAAACTCAATTGCTAAAGTCAAAGAGTGACCACAATTCATCAGAGGTCTATCGTCACTGACTGCCTTTCCAAGGTTTAAAAATTAATTTGTTAGTGAAAACTTTAAACAGCAAAGTAGTTTTCAAGTGGTAAATAAATAGTATTTGATTATTTAATTGCAATATTAAATAGGTAAATTTATTTATCCTATTTTACAAATCACGTATCTCGTATATATCTAGAAGCACACTCTATCGAACATAGTTTTCAATAAAGAACCCTAAGTTAAAAATACTTCCCTTGATGGCTGGTGGTAATAAGCCAATTTAAAACCTGTCATTTTATCTTAAGTGCACTTAAGAATCTGACTTTTTACCATATTATAGCAGGTTATATACAAGTTTTTTTCTAAATTGATACCTCCACACAAACATAAGCAATTAAGCTGACATTATTCTACTAGACCTTAATTAGCTGCTCACATTAGAAATATCCTGAGATTTCTCTCAGTATAAGGGCCTGTAATTAGTGTAATTAAGATAATATTTTGATTACATGGCTTCAATCTTTTAGGCCACACAATTAGAAATGGAACACATTTTAAAGTGACTGTCCTTTGGAAAAAAAAATCAAATAAACCAAAGAGTCTGATGGACTGATTTGTTCTGCATCATTACACTGGCCCCCTCACTCACATCATATTACCACTGCCTGGCAAGCTGCACCCAGCTGCTAAAGAAAGACAAATTTGGGCTTTTGGTGTGGAACAGCTGGCTCACAGCCAAAGACTACCATAGACCTATTAGATCAGAACAGGAGGGTTTAGCTGACTCACAGCCTCATCCTGGGAGTTAAAGCACTTTCATCATTACCTTGAAGAAAGTATTTTACGATGGGTGAAATGAGCTCCAGCTCCTCACTTTTTCTTTCTCAGCTACATCCTCCCTTCAAAGTTTGGTCCTTAACATAAAATACCATCGCTCTACCATCACTCTTCTGCTTTTATTTTTGTCTTCATCCCCAGTTTTACTAAGAAATGCAGCACACTTAAAAAAACAGAAGGAAGAGGAACCTCAGAGGAGAAATATACAACAAAGGGGTAGAGATATAGCACCTTGCATTTGAATCAGTGTTCTTTGCCCTGACTTAAAGCTTGAACTATCATTGGGGGAGTCAACAAAGCATAATTTTGTTCCTCCTGAGTTGCCATTTTTCTATTTTAGACTCCTGCCCATGACTACAGGAGAGCTACAGAAGTCTGGATTGTGAGTCAAAGGTGGCATGTACCTTTCTCCTCTTAATCTGAGAGACAGTTTTTCTCTTTTCTGCAACTTCCTGTTTTAAGAATGACACTTCAGTCTATTATATAATGAGTGCTTGACTAAAACATTAAAGCAAATGGTAGCAAATTAATCCTCAATATTAAAAAAATTGATAGCAATATGCATATGGAATTCAGCTGTTTTCCTTACTCTGAGTGATAATTCAGCACTGCATCTGTAAACAGGTCTTTGAATGTTTACATGTAGGCTTAATAGAATGCAACAAAAGTAATTCTTAAAAACACATATATCTTTAAATCCCTCTAATTTTTAAAGCTCACAGATTATGAAATACCAATGGGGGAGAAATTATGAGTCTCTAATTAAAATTCTTGGAGTTTTGAACTTGAAGAAATTAAAATTCAGCCTAAATTCTGTGAAAAAAGCAGAGAGAGGTCCTTGGTATCTTGCCTGATTCAAACCTTAAAATTACAATAGCATCTGTGATACAGATTTTAGGAATGCAGAAAATCAACATTTCCCTCAATGGCCTTCCATGGATTGGATTGTCTTGTTGTAGCTCATCTTCAGTTTTAAAAAGTCATCATTAAAACCAAAACAGCCAAAAAAAAATTCCCATTGCAGTCTAAAATGCTATCTAAAAATTATTTAATCTTCCTTTTTTTTCTCCAGTTCATGAGGCTGGAGAAGTACAGAGCAGAATGGCTGAGGTTGAAAGAAAACTTTCTTTTTCCCATAGTAAAGTCTAGGCTAAAAGGCATTTTCAGACCTGAAACTTGCCTAGGGAAGTTTTGCTTCAATATCCCCTTCTCTTAATTTGCTCTAGATTGACCCTAAGCATAGTTCTCACAGCTCTCGTCTCCAGCTCCATATAGCTACATCTGCAAAATGCCATTATGAGAAAATCAGCATAGAACTGTCAAACACTCTTAAGGACATATCAAGCTATTTCTTCTTCAGAATTTATTTATTTTAATAAATGAGAATCTGAAAGAGCTTTTATAAGTTGACCACAGCAGCAAAAATGCCTTTCTCAAACTTCTATAAATCTAAATCACTTGAAAAAGCAGTTAATCACATCAGCCACTTCTCTACTTGCTGGCTATCCAACAATTCTTATTATAGTCTCTTGCCAATTGAGTAAACATCTGAGGGACACTGAAATGTTAATGGTTAAGGACTCAAAAATTCAGCCATCTGCAAAATCAGAGTGTGGTTTACTGAGGGCAGGTTTGCACCTCTCAAATGAAAGGGAAGAAAAGAGTTTTCTATGTGTGGTGGCAAAACCTCTGATCTGCACAAGACAGAGGGAGGTGAACATCCCTCCCCAAAGAATGACTTCAACAAACCAAACTTTGTTTAGTAACAAGCTGGGTTCTGAGCCAGATAAAGGAAGAGTAAAAGGCAGATCCTGCTAGGTGCGATAATGGTTTTTATCATGCCAATATTCTCCCTTATACACCTGGCTCAGGTGGAAAACTTCCCCCCTAGGAAAGCACCAAGATGTTCACCCGTAGGCCCGAAGGTATTAATCCCTTCTGATGGGGCATAACTGGCTCAGTGAGGCAGCACTCATGGCTCAGAAGGGGTAATAAACCATCTTAGATCCTTGAAGTGCCTCCAGACTCATTTCTGGGGCCTTCCACCAGGGAGTCCACAATTCACAGGGTTGCATCAGTGTAAAATTGGCCCCTCAACCCCCCCAGGGGAGGTAGCTGGATGTTCCCACGTAAAACTAAGTGTATTAACCCACTGAACTTTGTGTTTCCTGGGCTTATGCCACCCCTGATAGATAAAGACTCTGAGCATCACTTCAACCAACAGACATCAAAATTGCAAACCTCAAATCTCGTTACTGGAGCCACAGTGGTGATATCTTTCATCTCTGCTATCTACTCTTTCTTTTTCTTTCTTTTCCTTATACCCTTTCTGGAGTGCTTTCTTTTATGCTTTGATATTACTATATTTCTATAGATAACAATGAAAGCAGCTACATTCCTCCTTTCCTTTGCAACTAACACACACATATATATTTATGAACATCAATCACCAAGTGTCATTTAATTCTAATCCACCCCAAATAACCTATTGGCAAGAACCTGAGTTACCCTCACCTTCAGAGGCAGATCATGTACAACCTCACACCATTTTTATGCTCCTGTGGCAATAGTAAAATAGTGTCACCATACGCATCCATATCCCCCTAAAATTTGAATTATAATTCTGGATGTCCCAAATTTGAGAAAAGTGAGCAGGAGGAGGTTAGTTTGGTCCTTTGGAAGCACAAAGGCTAGCTTAAGACTACACTTACAACTCATCTACCGCTCTAAAAAAGGGATGATTTATCGTCCATTACATCTACACACAATTAGTCCTCCCAGAGGATTGTCTCTAGATTAACTGTAAAAGGCTTAATACGAAATGGTGGTAGAGAATTTCTGTGAGGAGACCCGATTAGTTTCGCAGTTTCTTTAATGAAACACAGGTTACCTGCAGGCAATTGATCCTGCTTCTCCCACAAACCTGACATTTTTCTCAGCCAGGGATAACACATTCCCTGTACCACTGAAGAGAAAGAATGGTCATTGTAGGTACCTGCCTTGAGTAATTTAGCACTGGCAGCCTCAGCACCTCTGACATATCACAGACAAGTATTTAGTCCAGTTGTTGGGAAACTGGTGTAGCAATACTGAAGGATGTCATATAGCAGGATTCAGGGCCTAAGGAAATCCTTTGAAATAGATGCCAGCTACTATCCTGAATCTCATCAGTAAGCTTCTCCTGAAAAGGCTTTAGCAGAGACATATCTAACAAAGATAATTCCTTCCTCATGAAGTAATAATAATACATTTTATTCTGTAACCATTTTCCCTCAGATCTCTGGAAACTCAAGAGGTGAGTACAAAAGTTGCAAAAGCAAAACCTCTCTGCCAACAGTATCAGCAAAAAGAGGAGTAATCGCAAAGCAAATGAAAGAAATACACAGCACACCTGGATTTACCACTCAGATTATTCATCCTTGTGCTCCTTGGGCTCAGCTCTCAAACTCCAGAACTAACCCATGTGTTTGTATATTTTAGGTGAACTGAAGTTGGCTAGGGTTCAGCATACCGGCCTTTCAGGTAATGTTTGACTTCATAGATTTTACTGTCAGCAAGACTTGTCTTTCCTATAGATGAGATGTACCACATGCCTTTTTTCTCCATACCTCAGACACTGACATTTTCATACCTGACTGGCACATTGCCTGCAGTTCACTGATCTTTTCCAGACCATGCAGTGTTTGTTGTCTACTCCCTGACAGCCTGCAAAACATTTGGCTACATGAGCAGCACATACATACAGTGTTAAGAAGGATTCTCATTTGTCCACTAATTATCCAAATAGAAAAAACCTTAAATATCCATATAGGAAAATACTATAGTCAACCCACTTGTTTGCTTCCATCCTATCTATTTATTAGCATTTCTCTATAATTATATTTATTCTAATTATAGACATTAAAAGTCAACCCTTGATGCCCACTCTGAATACAAAAATATTTCATTACTGTTTCTCTTAGAGTTCTAGTTCATACCATACCTAGCCAGATCCAAAGAATTCCTAAATCTCTGATGAAAGCTGACTATTCCAGATGCATTAAGAACATCATTAAGACCCTGTGGGAACCACTGTGCCTAAATTTTGAAAAGAGGACACTACTTTAAGTAGTAATAAGACACAAATATTATGCACCAGCAATATTCGTGACTGTCTTCAGGGTGGCAGTAAACTAAAGAGGCAGAGAGTAGTACAAGTGCCATCTTTCTTGCACATCTTACTTCAAGCAGCTTCTCTATTTTGTTCTAAGTCAAAGGTAAGAACTTGTAGGTTTGTGTTTCCTGGTACTTGACTAACAGTGTGCTAGATACACCTGCTCTTACACAGATTCAAGTGTGCTGAGACACTCCAAAGTCCATGATGTACTTGCCCGGCAGAACTAAGCTCCTCAATAAATAGGGCAATGACTGAAAGGTGAAACCTAATTGACTAATTGTATACACATAAATATTTTGTCAATTTGGGTCCATTTGCAGAAACGTATTTTTTACTAAGCAGTGGTAAAAAAATGCCCCATTTTTTCAGTTATGAGTAGTGTAGATACCAGACTCTGATTTATTAGCAAGATAGCTCACAAGAAGGTAATTTTCTTTTTAATATCTCTCTCAAAGCCCAATACTTCAGACAAAGCAGTAACATTTTATTATGTCCATTCTGAGGCAGAGAAACAGTGTTTTCTCTGCTTTCATGTCCCTTGAAATGGGGAGGATGATTTAAAAAGTATGAAGATTTAAAGTCAAATGACACAATTATATCATTGTCTATGTTATAACCTATAAAGCCTATATTCTAGAAAATGTAATCCTTTGGGGTTAATGACACTTTAGAGATCTAATTAAAATCAAATTTTGTTCTGTTGTAATCCACAAGGTGCCTAATGCTGTACTGAGAGTAGATAAATTGAAGCCATATCGTCTATATTGCCTCCAAATATCTTGCATAATTATTTTCTTTTCATTGAAAAATAAGTTGCTAAAGCACTGCCTCCTCACATAAAAACCAAAATAGTCAAGCCATTTTTTACCTTCTCTAATGGGTTTTAAAATATCCAGGATGAATATTTGTTTCAGATCCATCTCAGCCCCTATAACTCCTGGCAGAAATAAAAAGAAAGGATGCTGCCAGGGCAAGTCCATTGACCCAAATATCTTTCTAGGGACTGGGCCTTTCTATTCTGTTCCATTAAAGAAACTCAGTCAATTGATGCTCTGCTGTAGAAGAATGAATCAAGATGATGTACACCGGAAGGATTCCTATCCTGGCACCTTCCTTTGTGAAACTGAGCTAACAAAAATAATGCCAACACCTAACTCAGGCATTACAAATACACTGAGGTTGGATGGACATAAAGTCTTTCATTACTGAATTAAAGCATGGGCTGACTAAATTGATATAAAATTACTGACTTTCTGTTCTACTTTCAAAATCATTTGAAAACTGAAATGAATCCTTTCCCAGTGAGCATTTATCATCCTATTACATTCACCCTGGGGGATGTTAATGGTTTTGGACTACTGCCTCCAGCCCATACCTCACGTCCAAGTGGGTATTATGTGATGGCAGTGCACGTTTCATCAAGATGTATTGCTGATTATATTTCCATTAAAGAATATAGCCAAGTCTGACTCCTAATTTTTCCAGACTAATCCACCACTGTGAACTTCCGTGCACTGATGAGTTCATCGCAGAGAAAAGATTCCTTCCTTCCTTCTGCTTCTTGCAATTTGCATAAATACGTGTCCAGAGTATGAGACTAAGTTAATCAGTTTTGCCCACAATAATTAGAATACTGACACAACCTCTCTAGTTTAATGAAGTGTTGTTCATTCAATTACTCTTTTTCCTTCATAGTAGCTCAATGCCAATTTCTAGCAAAATATCTCAAAAGAACTATGATTTTAGACTACAGGCTTGTATTGCCCCACAAGGCATTTAGATGTGTTTGAAAGTACAGCACAGACACAGCTGAAAAATTATAGGTTTACACCTAGTCAAAATAACAATTCTGCACAGCACACAGGTTCTTCTTTATAGCAGCACTCGATTAAAATGTAGAAAATACACCAAGGAATGATAATACTTTGAAAGCATCACCCTTGTCAATCAGGTACAAAATTCACGCATGCAGGTGTTAGCATTTGCACAAGGAGAAAATTTCCTCATCCAAATAATGGTCTTGGAAGAGAAGAAGTCACCTGCTTTCAGTTCTGCTGTTCTGCTCCCCAAATGTTCTAGCACAAAATAATTGCCTGTTGAGCATCCCAGTGCCTGCAGTTTGGCTGTAAAGATAAGCTTACTTGCTCTGTGCTCTATTTATTCTCTTCCCAGATCTTTATTTATATTATTTGATTATTACCTTTTATGAAGGCAAATTCAAACTTGTGTTGCTTCTATTGAAAGAAATGAGGAGTATTCTCTGTTGCTGGACTCAGCTAGAAGTGGCCATGCTGAGTTATACAAAAGTGAGGAAATGCTCAAAACAGCAGACATTTCACACTCAGAGCTAGCTGTAAATAAGGGGAGCTTATTGCATGAGTCACACTAGCGGCATATGGTGACACCTCCTGAATTATGTTCCAGCATTTGTTTTTAAATATTAATATGTTTTGCTCTGTTGATATTTACTTATTTATTTATTAATTTATTTATTTATTTATTTCCACAAAACTCATCTCACATTAGCCACACGGATTTCTTGTCAAGACTGTTATGCACACCCTACTGTTTTGGAACATTAAAAATCAGGTGAAATATTTGTGTTTGACCCACTTTTACAGTTCCCTAAAAATGTAAATATATTACTGTAATTGCCCTCCTCAAATATCAGTGAGTCAGGGAAAACAAACAACATTCTATGCCATGTAACATAAAGCAGCCAATTATACTGTACAGCAGCATGGGGAACAAGTGAATTTCCACATGGAAAGACACATTAAAATAACTTCCCTTTTTTTCTTTATTTTTATGATATGCTTTCTTCATAGATATTTGCATGAATTTATGTTCGTCCCAAACTGGCAGAACACACCATATCAAGTCCCAAGGTATCATTTCCATTAAGCCAAGGTTCTATGTAATATCCACATGTAAATAATGCTTCAAGAAACCAGCTGAATCTAGTGCAAGCATAGGAATAAACTAGCTAACCTGGAGTGTTCTTAAGAAGAATTCCCAGACTGGTTCACCCCGAGATCACTTTCATGGGATTCTGGAAACTTTGGTCCCCCTGTAGCTGTGTGCATCCCTGCTAGAGATTACTGGTCTTTGCCATGCTCTGTGCCTCAGTTTCCTCATTTTGTAAGAGGCTGATACTGCTCCTCTCCTTATAGGGCTTTGACCATGAAAAAACATTTTAAGAAGAATGTATATGAGAGGGATATGTATGAATTTGAGAAATGGGAGAAAATTTGTTTTTACCTATAAAGCCCTGAAAAGCAGAGGAAAATCCTTTTGCAAATCAAGGCTGACACTTTGGATGGAGTTGTATATTCATCTGAACCCAAAGTAAAATACAAAACAGCTGTGGTCTTCATTTTCCAAGTTATAAATCCTTACTAGATGATTAAGTATTATTTTACTTATCAAGCTTGTTAGCATTGTAGAGACATGTAAAAGAATCAGAGGTTTGCAATTGGGCAACAAAACTGTTTATTAAAAAATAATAAGAGAAAGAAAATAAACTAAATTGTGTCAAGTCTGAATATCCATCACATCTTCCAATTATCATCAATGTTTAAGAGCTGGAAGAAGTAGTATTAGCTCTGAAGTATGCTACAACCCCACAATTTTCGAGTTTTGGAGGCAAGAGACAGAGAAAGGATCTGGAGCAGAGGTACATAAGTCCCATTAAAAAACACTCAGCATTGTAAATAATTAAAAACTACCACATTAGGGACCTGCCTTCCATTTCATTCTTCCTGGAATCATGGCATGTATGATGAAGTCTGTGGTCACACGGAGCCGGCAAAGTTCTCTGTATAGGTTTAGCAAGAGAGGAACCCAAGTCAGACTTTTATAGGTTGAATAAAAAATTATTATCTTTAAGAAATTACTCATTTTCTGAAAAAAGTAAATTAAGATAATGAAAGAATAATAATTTAAGGGTGTTTTTTAAGGTTTTGGTAATGCTTAAAAAAATACAATGCAATTTAACAATGCTTCTTAAAGGATGACTGTAACACTGCACTTCCAGGATTTCCTATTAACGTCTCAAGCTTTTCCTAGGGCTCTCAAGTAGTTAATGATTTTGCATGAAAGTATGGATTTGGGAAAGCAGTTACATGCTTAACTGCATATGATCTAGATTTACATACAGACACTAGGCTGATCAAAGACAGCTCATCCTTTTCAATGGTTCAACTGAAAAGCTGAAAACAGTTTGGTCTAAGACAAGAGCAGCATCCAGCATAATTAGGTCACTCTTTGCACACGCAACTACTTAACTTTTATGTTCATGTTTCACTCATCCAGCTAAATCTTGAAAGTTATTTTAACTTTAGCAGGTTAATACTGTGGAATTATCACAGTATCTTCCTAGGATTGGGATACCAGTAAAACACAACTTGGATAGTTAGATGGAATTCCTGTGTGTATAATTTTTAAACTGACTCCTTAAGATGTGCCCATCCAAAAGTACACAGATATACTTAAAAAATGTTATTCTTTTACAGTTTGCAGATCCTTAAACAAGGCTGAGATTATTTAAAATAATCTCTAAATTAAAGAGAGAAGGAAAAACTAAAAAACTATTTCAGAGATTTTTTTTTTTTGCAACAGCTTAATGAAGACTCAATCAATAAATGAGAAACATTTCACTCTTGAGGGAGAGAAGAAATGAGAAACAAAACACTGTGATGACAATTCACAGGAGCACCCTCTCTCCGCTAGAAAAAAAAATGACTAGGGAATTTTTAAAAGAAATAACCTCTAGTTCAGAGAGGCAACTCTTTAAAATTCTCATCTAATTTTTATTGTCATGAGCTACTTAATCCTCATCCAAAAGATAGAAAAAAGCACCTATTGGCCAGTCTTTTCCTATTGTCATTAAAAGCTACATCTCTGAGCTCAAAGAGTTAGAGAACTAACAGAAGATCCCACCACAAGCACAGAAATCATGTCTAGCAAATCATCCCCCTCTTTTTGGCATCCCATAAAGAGAACACCAATGAAACAGGGCAGTTGTGAATTGTTCTTTTTCCAGATAATATAATTCCTGTCCTGCATCTGGGGGAAGAATTTATTATTCTTGATCAATAACACTCTACTGCTCTCTATTAAACAAGATGGGCAGCATGCACTGGAAGAATAACAGTCAGGAGCTTGATGCCTATTTTCAAGTCCTTTTCAATCCCAGTCACCATTGTGTGTTTTTAGGGGTGGAGGAGAAGGTCAGTAGATTCAGACACTAGACCATATGACCAACGTGGGAAAGACATTCCCATCTCATGCACCCTAAACAGCAAAATGGCATCTGCAAAAGGTTTTCCATGTGGCATTTATGACAGAAAAACTACAAAAATTTGGATACAAAAAGGTACATTGTGAAGCTCTGCATCAAATCTTCAGCAGCCTGTTGATACCCATGGTGTTTTATCTTTTCCACAGCTTTTCTGCTGACTGCAACATCTAGCTCATTCTTCTGGGAAGCACTGCGGTCCCCAAACCCCCGAGTCTGCCCAGGTACATCCTCATAACACAAACAAATTCAGGAGGCTGACAGCTCCTTGTCAGTCAAAAGCAGAGACCGGCTTTCGTTTGTCTTTTTGTAACTTGAGTAGCAGTTAATGGGGGCAGAAAAAGTTTTTGACATTTATTGTCTAGTGTACATCAGGGCTTTTCAGAGCCTTCAGAAAAATCAACAATATCAGGGCATACCCAAACCTTCAAACTCATGGTTTTGATTCCCAAGCAGGTGCAACTATTCTGTTTCGAGCTCACTAAAATGATCCCTTTAGATAGCTGAAAATATATTAAAAAATGCCAGTAGCTAAGGAAAGAAGAAAACTTGCCCTGATCTACAAGGGTATTGCTCCCTAAAATGTCCATTGTACGACAATTTGAATACCTTCGTTAATTAGCTCACAAACATGGAAGCTAACATTTTTTTCCTGTGGCTTGATTAGGAAACTCAATTTGTGTTGCAGCTTGGTTTCTTCAGGTGAGTGAAGTGATACAAATCCAGATTGCCAGAGAACTATTGCTGTGTCAGAGCAATACAGTCAACTAAGGAACATGGAGCTCCCTGTACTTTCTGATGTGTAGACTTTTGAGTCTCTGAGTGAGGTTTGTTCTGCTACAGACATTTATTTCTTACTGGTTTTATTTGCTTCTACTGCAGCATTCCACTGTAATGCTTAAGTACACAGAGATACTTTTTTTTTTTTTCCCAGGGAGCTGTTCACAATATGAACACCTGCCATCTTCTAGTCAGTATTTCTTAAAATATTTAGAGAAAAATTGATTCCAACAAACAAAATTTAATCTAGAGAAGAGTATTTCAACTTAAGAGATTTATTAACTTAATGAGATGAATGTAGGTTGGTCACAAAACAGTGCTGTAATGTTGTTTTGAAATAAGTCTTCAAATCCTTTTAGGAAAGTATTTGTTTTCCATAGGCAAGAGCCCTGATAACTCAGGGACAATCCAAAGTCAATGTGAATGCCTTAGTGCAGCATGTCTTGCCAACTAAAAAATAAAAGCCATATAGTTTCCATAGGTGGTAATAAAGTCAAGTCCAAGCAGGGGATTCACTTAAGTATCTCAATGGAAAGTATGATTTGCTTATTCATTTTTTAAAAGTGATTTTGTCTAATGCTTGCATTGTCAAATGCTAAACAGCAAATTTTGAGAATACAATATTAAGCATTTATGGTAGTAACTTTGGTGCTGCTACAGAACCATTGAGGTTAAGATGACTTTCACATTGATTCAGGCTGAGAAATGTGAAAAACAACACAGAAGGCTGGAAGAACTGAAGAGGTTATATCAGAGTATCTAAACACTGAACTGAAATACCAACTAAGCTATTAGCAAATGTTAATGTATTAATTGTTCATGGCAAAGGGCACTGGGTTTGGAAAAGGACACATTTCTTCAAAAGCAAAATATGTGGCTGGACTACCAAGTGCTTCTTTAAGAGAAGCTTTTGCTGTGACCATAAATACCACACATTTCAAATCCACGACTTTTATTTAGCCAAATCAAACCCAAACCAAATAATAGGCAAGCAAAAAGACAACTAAGAAACATTTCTTCATTTTCCTTGGATATTGAATTTGGCATGTGTCCTGGGTATACTAAGATTTGTCTTCCTTGGTGTAAGGCAAAATCTGATGAACTTTTAAAATATTATCTTTTGCTGTTCAGGCAAGATGCAATCCAGATTAATATGCAAATTTTTACTTAGGATCTACTTACTTAGAATCAGTTTTTATAGACAGATTAGATAGCACGGCAAAACGTCTGCCAATCCGGATAAAGTGAGCTTTTCTGGGTTTCTTTGGGTATATGGATCAGGTTAATCTTGATGCTATTTACATAACATGCTGTTTCCTCCACAGGTAAGCTTAGATTTAGAACTTGATCTTTAATTTAAAATTGCCCATGACTTTGCATTCTGCAACAGTGTCTGCCTCAGACACCAGGTTTCCTTAGTATCTCACAAGTTGATTTAAAATCAGGGTTTCTACTCTAACTAACAAAGAATCTGGGAACTTTACTTCTTTAGAATGATATGAGAATGTTCTGTAGCTCTGAGGAGCAATTGGTTGGCTTAAAATGAGTCCAGGCAGGCTCTGTTGATTATATGGAACCAAAGATGACAAAAATAAAAAGTACATTTCCAGTTTGAAAATCCAATGGAAGTTGCAAATTGTGTTTCCTTTGTGTTCAGCCTTCTTTTCAAAACTGTTTGATTAGGTGAGAGCACAGATTATATAGTTGATATGATCTTTCTACTATCATCCCTAAACACAATGAGAACCAAAAGGATGTTCCCCCTCAGTTCCTGCAAAAAGCATTTGCCTCTGCCCAGCTTTTGAGGAAAGGGCACACAATTGTCA
Source organism: Cinclus cinclus (assembly GCF_963662255.1). Classification (NCBI taxonomy): domain Eukaryota; kingdom Metazoa; phylum Chordata; class Aves; order Passeriformes; family Cinclidae; genus Cinclus; species Cinclus cinclus. The sequence goes on along the minus strand of NC_085047.1, from coordinate 17,306,965 downwards.
GAAACTGAAGGGCAGTTACCACAAAAGGCAAATCACAGAAATAATCACACAGAACTAAACCAGTGTTTTTACTTTTTTTTACACAACAGAAAAAAAAAAAGTTATTTTTGTGCAGTCTTGAGGTATTAATTTCCTTGCTGCTGGTACCTGCAAGACAGTAATTGGCAGGGACCATACCAGCAAACAAACCTTTTAAATATAGACAGCAAAATGCTCATTTCAACTCTTAATAGCTGGTAGGGCTAGTTTATAATCCATGTACTTTACTAAGGTGTTCATTTCTTGTCTTCTCTTATCCTCCCAGACTGCAATACTAGAGCATAAGACATATAGGCTAGTTATTTTACACAAGCTCAATAGTAATGTTAATATAAATTGAAGAAAAGATAAATAAGCCATCAGGGTATGATCTCAGTCATATTATGATTATCATTATTATGAAGCAAGGGAGTTAATTCTATATGAAACCATGGTCCCTTAAAAAAAACCCCATCAAATTCCAGCTTAGCAATGCTGTGATATTAATATGATCAAAAAAGTGTGTTGGACTTACAGGACAAAAAATTGGGCAATTAGCAGAATCTCTGACTACACATCCTCTGCTGCCAAATTTTATGCTTGTTGCTGCCATAGAGGAATACATTTTATATGTGTTCACAATCGTGGCTGAAATGTGAAAGCCCTGAGCTTCCTCCCAACAAAACAGTAATTTCTAAGTGCAAGAAATCTTGCCTGTGTGTCACAATGTGTTAGTCATGTCAACTACAAGCAAGCTCAGTTGGATGAGATTTTTCAAGTAGATGCAAGAGCTTCACAGAAATAAAAAGGCTCTGTTCTGAACAAGTTCTGTTCACAGAACAGAGGAGAGAGCAAAAATAATTCAACCAAAACACAGTCTGTATTATACACCTTTGAGGAAATTCCTTGTGTTTGGTTTCCTTAGCAACATTTTGCTCTTATTAGCTTTTCCTTGTTAATGACTGAACCAATCAAGTAATGTTTAGCTATGGCAGATAACATTAAACTAAACACTAAGTCACTTGTCATTTTTGTGACTGAAAAATAAGAAAAAAACACAAAGGGCCCACTAGACAAAATCACCTCACACCAGCAGGAAAGAGATCTCAAATGTGACTGGCACTGTGCAACAAGCAATAAAGTGGATGAGACTTTATAAGATCAGAGTCAGATATCAAAGTTCAGAGCTTTTTATAGTTGCTACACATTGCAAATAGCAGATACCACGTAGCAGATCTGCAATACAGGCTTCTTTACTGAGACATCTCTCTTTTATTCTGTGTATAAAGAGACACATGAAATTAGCCATTTTTTTTCAAGTTATATCACAAGCAAGGTCTTTTGTTGGTAGAGTCTATTGGAAAACAATTAATCCCTAGCAATATAAGCCTTTAATCACATGAAAAATGCCTAACCACTGTGTATATAATTTCTTGGAGCAGAATCTAATGCTGAAACTCAGTGTTCAAGTCCTAACTTTCGTTTTTAATGAATGTCAAATCCTGCCTCCCTTTAAAGTTTAAAGCTTGTATTAATTTTAACAACACATGCTTCTGTGAAATGCCTGAGACAAGCACTGTAAACTCAATGGGATTATATTTTTGATTACAGGCTGTTGACTAGGGCAGTGAACTGCCATGCTGCAAGTCTTGCAAGGATTTGTGTATTGTCCCTAATGAGACATACAGCATTATAGGTTCAGGGAAAGGCTCGGTATTTTTTTCCTCATTTTCTGATGTATCAGTGTTTTTCACATAGTGGCAAGAATTTTAGCAACAATAATGTTCTAAAACCCACTAGAGTTATACATATAAGAGGGAATTTATACAGAACTTATCATTTGAAACTTTGCTTTTGAGTTTAACCATGAATCTCTGAGAACTTCAAATAAGATCTGGACTCCCACATTCACCACCTGAAGTTGTATTTCTTCACAGAAGCAGTTTTACTTCTGAAGTGACAAAAGAATATTCCCTGATACCATCTCAGTTGATCCTCTGTTTCCTCACCATTCTAAATAGCAAGAACAGTCATGCACAGGAAATCATACAGTTCTGGGTGCATCTCTTAAAATTGTGTACAGCACCCCTGAACATCAGGGGATTTTTTTCATCATGCAGGTAACTGTTCATCAGGAACTGTACTGAAACAACCAGTCTTGGTCTCATGCGTCATGCATTGCACAACTGCCCAGTCAATGGTGGAACAGTTTTCAGCTCCTGTTGGAGAAAATCTGTTTAAAAGAGATGGTTCATTAAATAACAAATTTCTTATCTATGCTCTTTTGGTTTTCCATCATGAAGGACTTAGTTTCAGCATTTACTTGGCAGCTGCAGCTCTGGATCATCAGTTTTGTCCAGTCACACTGAGGAAGTTTGAGTTCATTTGTGTGACTACATTCACTTTCACCAACTGTATTACATTTCTGTGGCAAGGTTTTAGAGTGGGGAAGGCTTCTCTTTTGTGAGAAGAGGACAGAAACTTCGTCCATGTCTGATAAAACCAGTGCCAGCCAGCTGCAAGACAGACCCAATGCTGGGCAAGGCTGAGCCCTCCAGCAACAAAGGTATTGACTCTGGGGTCATGTCTTTAAGACAGGTAAAATATCTTGGTTTGAAAGACAGGTGTTTGCTAAGAAAGGCAGGAGCTTTTCTTGAAATCGGTAATGTAAACTCCCTCCAAATTATTATAATTTTGAAGTTCAGGAGCTTTCAGGCAAAGATATGGGAATAGGAATAACAGTTATTTACTAGAGAAAAAAATAATACAGTAATATAGAAAAAACTCAAACCCAAAGCACTGACAGAGTCAGAATACAGCCTGACACCCCGTCAGTCAGGGTGTTGGTAGCAGTGCCATTAAATGGTGGCTGCAGTTCTCCTGGAGTGACAGATGTGGCTCAGTTGAAGCAGTGGTCCAGTAGAAGGGTGCAGTTTCCCTCCGAAGGTCCAGTGGTGATGTGGAAAGGTCTGGTTTTACTCTGGAATTCAGTGGAAAAAGGCTGCTCTGATGTTCCAAATCTCAGATTTTTATCTAGGTAGTAAGTGCTTGGCTCCTCCCCCTGGGTGGAGCATCTCCCAAGGGAATGATGTAATTTTATCAGTCATGCCGTGGGACTCAATGCCCGTTAACAGAAGACATCTCCCTGGACAGAAGATGGGTTGTGGAAAAGATAACACTGTCCCCAGTTTTAACCTAATTTTAACAGATGGTGATAGAATAGATACTTTTGGTTACATCCTGCCCTGCAAGCCAAGACAAAAATAATCCCCGTATAAAAACAAACACAAAGAGGAGAGAGAATATGTGAAAGTATCAGCTCTATAGACACCAGGATTAGTGGAGGAGGGAGAGAAGGTGGGGCCAGAGCCGAAGTCATGCTGCAGCCCACAGTGAGGACCATGGTGAGGCAGGAGGTGCCCTGCAGTGCATGGAGGACCTCATACAGAGCAGGTGGATGCCCAAAGGAAGCTGTGACCCTGTGGCACCAAAGCAGGCTCCTGGCAGGACCCGTGGAGCCATGGAAAGAAGAGGAGAAGGCTTGCTGCCAGGACTTGTGACCCTGTGTGTGGGATCCATGCTGGAACAGCCTTTTCCTGAAGACCCACAGCCTGGGGAAAGATAGTCACACTGGGGCAGCTCAAGAAGAGCTACAGAAGGACTGGTGCTGGAGAAGTTTGTGGGGGTCTGTCTCCCTTGAGAAGGACCACACACTGAGCAGGCGGAGTGTGAGGAGAAAGCAACAACAGAAACATTTGATGAACTGGCCATGGCCCCTATTCCCTATCTCCCTGTGCCACTTGGAGAGAGGAGGTAAGGAAAAATTGCAAGTTAAGTTGAATCCAGAATGAAGGAAGAAGTGGGCAGAAGGTATTTAAGGTTTGTGGTTTTTTCTCAGTATCCTAGTCTTATTTGATTGGAAATAAATGTAATTGATTTCCCCAAGTTGAGTCTGCTTGTCTGCAATGGTACTCAGTGAGTGACCTCCCTGTCCTTATCTCAACTACAATGTCTTCTTTTATCTCCCCAGTCCAGCTGGGGAGGAGAGTGATAGGGTGGCTTTGGAAGGTATCTGGAATCCAGCCAGAGTCAATGCATTCCATTCACTAACATTCACTACCTTTTTTTATATTCTGTAAGTCTTAAATATCTCCATGTTCAGTTGAAATAATGAGATAAGACAGGTTGAAAAGAAAATATTCTCCTATATATTTTTGCTCTTCTAACAAGAGTAACTGAGAGATCTCACTATAAAGAGACCTTCAAAATGGTCAGCAATGCCGACCTGGAGGAATGATTCTGTACTAGCCAGGAATTTTAACATGCCAGCTGCAGTCCAGTCCCATATACCAAATCTAGTTGTGTTAAATATAACACAACTCCACTAGTGTTTTCGTGGACGGGTGGGTAATATTTAGTCTGCTGGCTCTTAAGCAGCAACAACTGAAAAGGAAGGCAATGGCCAATTTTGTTCTTCCTACAGCTGACAGTTTTATGTGCTCTCCAGCTTTTGATGAACAGCAGAATTTCCTTTTTTCCTCCTTTCATCTCTATTCATATGTTAACTTCTTGAGCTCAATGCTGAAAAATGTCACTTGTCATATCCAGACTATAGTAATACTTTCATGTTGGCTTCAGGCAGTTATAGCAATGCCGTTTAAATGTATCCTGACTTACCTGTAACACAGACACAGCTTTCAGTTTCTCCACAGTTTTGCACTCTCTGGTGACACTATTCACTGCTTACAGTCTTAAGTCATCTCTCAAAGGCTACATTACACATACATGGCAGAGCTGAAGATGGATGTTTACTGCAAAAACGCCTTTGTCTAAATAATGTTTTTCATTTTAAAATCTCAAGCTGTTGTGTCATATATTATATTTATTAGGCAATAAGAAAAAATATCTTCCCATGTTTTACTATTTCATAAATTTTCAACACATATTCTGATGTTGAAACAAACTATGCCACTCATTCTCTCAGGGTAACTACTCATCATACTCCTCCTAATATTGTTATAACCCTTTTTCTGACAACAGGCTACACGTAGTATGGACACTTCATTAAAATAACATTGCTTCAGAGATACTGAGATTCCTGAAGGAAATCTCTCTCACTGAAATACCTGTGTTAATTTCTTTCAGCAGCACTCATGCTTACAGTTTTAGAGTGGGCTTTTGTTGTTGGCTGTTTAGGGGGCTTTTTGCCTCCAATAAGTAAGTTCCTTTGGGAAAGTTGCTTTTGAGTATCATTCACATTTTCCATTCTAAAAAAACCAGAACACATAATTGCATTTTGTTTGCTTTGGTACAAAGCACTCAGCTAGTGAAATTCACAGTTGAGCTGACAGCTATATTGTTCTTCTTCCTCATCACACATTTTGGTGTTAACAGTGATCTCCAAAAGTTAAGATTGTGCTGTTAAGTGTCAGTTAAGTAAACTTCATCCTTGGAGATGAAAAATTTCAAGACCAGTAGCCAGTAGCAAAGACAACTTTCTCAGATGTCTGCAGACTAAGTACACACTGTGTCTTCGTACAGAGGCACTTGCACATCAGGAGGCACTACACTGCTTGCCAATATTTCCTTCTACTCCACCCCTCTGCACCAATTAATATCACCGTTCGATCTACAGCACTAATTTTTAATATTAATATTATAATTAAAATTCCTGTAAACATTTCTGGCAACAGTCTGTAAAAAGCCATTTGTGCCATATTTTGCTCATTCATATGCAAAAACTCCGCTCTTTTGATAGATAACAAAAGTATCACTATCTATCCATCTAAAGTGTACAAAATAAAAAATTAAATATTTCCACATGGCAACGTCGCCAAACTATACCAAGTTTCAGTCAGTCACAAGGATCTTTCTTTAGTCAAATAGCCTCAATTAATTAGTGTCTTCATGACTCAAAATGTCATATAATGAAATTTCAAGAGCATAGGTGACTTTCTTTTTTTTTGCTGAGCATCTATACTGTCTGAAAGTAGTATTACCACCCACACTCACTTTCTAAACCAGAACAGAAGTTTTACTATTCCACATTTTGTAAGTCTAATGTAGTGTTCAACTATATTCTTACATCATTGGCTGAACATGGATTCCAGAAGTATCATGCAGATTAGTCTTGTTTTTAATTAAAACTGAATAAAGTTTACTTTGTAAAAATGCCTCTTGCTTGATTGGGAATAAAACTTGGTGTCCTTAGAGGATAGCTCTTGACCCTAGGTCACTGTGACTACATACAGACCAATTGGCTTTGGATATATATTAAATCTCTTCCCTGATTAGTCTTAAATTGTATTATTAAATAAAATTCTTTGCCATACAAATTTGTTTCTGAGATAACCTTCTCACAAACTTATTTCTGCACTCTTATAATGTAGCAGCCAATTTTGATTATAAAGACAACCTTTGCAAAACTACAAGGTCATCTTGCGTAGTCAGATTGAAACTGTAAATTGCTCCTAAGTTAAATCCTTCAGGTCTTACGCTGTAAGATCCTTTGATTAACTTCAATGGCAATTTTTCACAGTTTGAGATTTTGTTACAACAATTGCTTATGCTAAAAAAAAAAAGTCCACATGCCTTTCCAGTTAATTCAGCAGTGTTCCTGGCACAAGAAGGATCTGCTGGAAGGGCTGTCTGTGTTACCATTACATCTTTGAATGCTCCTGGGCTTTTCAGGCAGTAACAGTTCCCACACTGACAATTATTAATGACATCTTGAAGAATTCTACAACTATTCCATTTGGGAAAATCAAGTATCATCAAAGGATTGCCAATTATTCCTCTTCTTCTATTATACAAAGATGCCTGTCAGTGGGTGCCAAGGGGGATACATTTAGGTCTTTTACACTCAGATGATAGGACTTAATATAGGGACATATTTTATAATGAGGGTAAAAAGGGAATCAGAAAGAGTTTGGGCAGATTTTTCATTTTATTCTGTGTTAACAGAATAAAAAGAACATCTTTTTTTTCCTTTTTTCTTTTTACAAAAGGAGCAAAAAACATATAAACTCCATGAATCTCATGAAGGAGGTCATACTTTCTCTGTCAGCCTGAGGATTATCTTTTTCTAACATTTCCTCATGAATTGCTGAAGGTACAAAGTGGGAAGGAAAAAGAGCAAATAGAATATCAGGACAAGGTGATTACAGCCAGGGGAGATGTCAGAAGGAGCTTTCTTATCTCTCTTTTCCCATTATTTACATAGTCATATCACAATAACCGTTTCCCCATTGATAAGCTTGTCTCCTTCATATCCAAATTAAAACACCATACAGAATACTGTAACTCACAGAATGCAGTTGCAGCAAGCCTGGTTTTGATGTGAGAGAATCCCATGATGACATACAAAAAAATTAAGACATTATTTCCTTAAATATAAGAAGTTTAATCTTGAGGATAGATATGTAGTGTTCTTGAGCATAAATATCAAGTTCTGGCCCAGTATTATAATTTAAAATAAAGTTACCAGAAAAAAATGAAATTAATAATAAAATTGACTGTAAAAATATCTCTGAAGGATTTTTATAAAAATTATTCACACTTTTCAGAAATTAGTTTTAGAGATTGTTCATTCTCTTCTTTTACAGTCACCTGTTTCTAAAAATGAAAATAAACCCCACATTTTTCTTCTTCCTTAGCAATACCAAATGTAAATTATCCCTTTGTTCCTCAAAACCAGTCTGTTAAAACCACTATGAAAACAAAGGAAATGATTTGGCTTTTCCATGAGTGGAGTTAATTTTTCTCATCCCAGCATATTTTCACCTGTCCTCTAACTCAGCTGAATTTTTTCAGCTGGGGAAGAACAAAATTGGTCTCCAGCAAAGGAGAAGTACCATTGTGCAACTTTTTCATCCTTTCATTTAGAAAAGAAGGCAGTAGAATATGAACTCTTACAACTCTTATAAAAAACTCTGGGTTTTTTTTCCATGGAATTTTGAGGCACAGGGCGAATAATCAGGTTGCAGAGTAAAGAGTTCTGCCCAAAAACTCCAGTGCATCAGCAGTCTCCCAATTGTAGGCATAGCAATAGGAGTCAAGATTAGATCTTCTGTGATGATTTTCAGGATCATCGATTTTTTCTAGGATGGAATGTTTTTATTGTGTTGCTGTCAGCACTGCCTGCTGAAAAGCAGTTTAGATTTTCCTTGGCTCTTTTAATTCTTTCCTCTCTTGCAGTTATTCTTGCCACTGTATCAGCCAAGGTCACGTAAACTATTTATACACCTGCTTTAATTGAAGGCACAAGACACATTAAATGGGAGACATTGCTTTCTTTTGATACAGCTAAGATCACTGGAAGGGCTGTGTTTTTGATTTAGTCTTTTCTTAGGTTCATTCTTGACAAAGCTGCTGAGTGCTTTAAGATCACTGCTGATGCAGACACTCCATACCTGAAAGAAAATATCCAAATCACAACATCTGAAGTCTGCAGTCGATTCCCAGGATGAGAACCTCAATGCTGAGTATAAGGCAAATGGTTGATTACTAGATCCCTATAGAAATAGTACGTGCAGCACTGTCCTCCCCATTTACACACACGACTGGTACCTAAGAGCACATCAAAACAAGGACATAGTGTGATAAACACTGACTGCACCAAGAATTCTGACAGCCATGGACATGTGATGGCAGCATGCCATAACACCATCTTTGCCTAGCACAGTATGCTCTAGTTTTTCCATTTTATTATCCCATCTGAGAAAGCAACTGCACATGCACATTTTGTTATTTCAACAAAAGACTCAATAGGCTGAGTTAAATAAAGAATTTAAAGCAATTAAGACTTTAAGATACAATTAGAGACCTATGATATTTCAAAATAAATTGGTTAAAATTTCACACTACTCCTTACCAGAGACTTCATCTCTGAAATAGAAAAATGTTAAAAAAACCTTTCAGTAGAAAAGTTCAGTAGAAAGGACAAGCTTAAAGCATGCGATACATTCCACTTGTAAACAGACTGTGAACATAAGCACCCTCTCCACCCCACTCTAGCTTTGACATTATAATAGCACAGGCTACCACTCATTGATATTCTCCCAGCTGCCATTGACTCGGATGTCTAATATGCAGGCAGGCCAGTGTTCATCAAAGACATATGCCTAAATTTTACAGAATACAGGATTCAGCTACTTAAGGAAGAAGGAAAAGAAGTGGAAATAAAGACACTAGGAGCCCCAACCCTATCAAAACAACAACGAAATACACCCTTATCATATATTTCAAAGAACATTAAATAGTTGTTATGCACACACACTTCTCAGAAAGGTTTGATTTATCTACAAAATGATCCCAGAATTTATGATGTTTTATCCTAAACTGAGATGCCTGTGTTGTCTTAGTGGTGAATATTTCAAAGTCTAAAGGGTATATTATATCAGGAAAAAAAAAATAAAAAAAAAAAAAGATGAGAGAGTAAAGCTGTGACCACCATGGAACCAGGTATGCCCTAGCCATGGGACAAGCGCCTACTGCAGGCACACACTGGAGCAAGATTTTCCCAGAGCCAGCTATATGTCCTACAGCTTTGCATTTGCCTTCAAAGCATCTTTAAGTTCCATGAAAGTCTGGCTTTTACGCTGACATCACTTGTTCCCTGAGTGTATGTCTCTGAGTAGTGAAGTGAACCCTCAGCTCAGCTCTTGAGTGAATTCTCCCAACGGTGGAGTATTGTGCCTTGTGCTGGTCAATATGGAGCTCAGCAGGCGCCAAGAAACCCTCCTGAGAATCAAGATAACAGTGGCACAGCTCACCTCTTCCAAGGTACTGCTAACAGATCCATGCTGTGGCAGCTCCGCAACCTACTACAGGCTGTACTCTGAAACATCCTCTGCTCTGAGACATGGTTGAGTTTTCTTTGCATTTTTAACTTGAAAACTGATCGCTATCTTTACGTTTCATAGGAAGGTACATATCATATGTATAGGGGTATATATATAGGAGGATATATATCATAGGTACATGTACATGTACATGTACTGACCACTTTTCCCTCAAAATTTATTGTGAGTCAACTTCTGAACCTCACAGAATTGTTTGGGTTGGGAGGAACTCTTAGAGGTCATCTAGTCTAACTCTCCTGCAATGGCCAAGGACATATTCAGCTAGATCAAGTTGCTCCAACCTGACCACCAATATTTCTGTGGATGGAGCCTCTACCATCTCTCTGAGCAAGCAGTTCCATCATAAAACGTTAGTGTTTATATCTAACCTGAATTGATCCTCTTCAATTTTAAAACCAATACCTGTTCCAGTGCCACAAGACCTGTCAAAAGATCTGGTCCTGTCTTTCTTATAAGCCCTCTTTAGGTACTGGAAAGTGCACCCCGGAGCATTCTCTTCTCCAGTCTGAACTACATCAACTCTCTGAGAGCTGTTCCAGCTCTCCACAACTCATGAGGATCTCCTCTGCATCCACCGTAACAGGTCCATTTCTTTATTTTACTGAGGAATCCAGAAATGGGTGCAGGACTTCATGTGGGGTCTCACCAGGATGAAGGAAGGGGGCCTCCCTCACACTGCTGCCATGCTGCCTTTGATGCAGCACAGGATACTTTTGACTTTCTGGGCAATGAGCACACATTGCTGAGCCATAGACAGATTTTCATCCATTAGCATCCTCAAGTCACTCTCAGCAGGGTTGCTCTCAATCCCTTCATCCTCCAGCCTGTTCTGAGGGGTAGCAGACTGGGATTTGAAGGCTTTTGTGGTGAACCTCAACAGTCAGCAGAAATGAGTGCTTATTTGAACTATTTTTTTTCCTGGTTCATTTCTCTCATTAATCCCAGTCTGAACCCAGAGGAGAATCAAGAAAAGTAGAAATATGGTTAAGAATATTAAGACAGAATAAGTAAAGCTTAAGTACAGGAAACAGGTACTTTGTTTCAAAAGCTCTCCTTCAATACAGAATACTAGCACAAGCAGTGTTCCTGATCAAGCTTCAGCAATTTCTCCATCCTAGAATAGTCTTTGAAGACGATGGAGCAAAGAGTGACTCTTGTTCTAACACTTTTAATCCCTGGATGCCACTCTAAACTGCTACATAATTCCACTGCTTTACTGTAGATTTGCTAATGCATAGATAGTAGTAACACATCAATTGCTCCAAGGGTTAACTGATATCTCTCCTTCTCAGTAGTTGTTACAAAGTTTTGTCAGCATAAACAAAGGTCTCATAAGATCTAAAATTGGCTTGGTTCTATTCAAGCTGGTATAGTTAATCAGCATCACCTCAAGGCATTCAGGAACTAGAACTTGCTGTGCAGGAAGACTTTGGCACAGTATTTGCCATGTGGGAAGGGTTATGCCTGCAGACAAATCTGGCTGGAAGAAACTCAGGTCATTGACAAAGAAGGATGGTTTGACACAACATGAAGAACAAAAAGAAGTACACAATCTTGAGAGAAAGATGCTGAGGGTTGTTGAGAGTGTCTTTGGTGGGAGAAAAAAACAACCAACAGTTTCGGGAAGGAAAAGTCATCCTGTATATGAAAAACTCCTCTACTATCTCTTCAGAAGCAATGGCAACAGTGATCTAATGGAGTAGTTTAGGAAAGCACCCATACAGATAATCCTGTGTTCGGGTTGAGTGACAAGGTTTTGGAGTGTTGGGAGGGGCACAGGGTTGGCTTGTGTGAGAATATGCCAGAAGTTTCCTCCACATTTGACAGAGCCAACACCAGGTGCTCTCAAGAGAACCACTGCTGGCCAAGGCTGAGCCCATCAGCAATGGTGGTAGCACCTCTGGGATAACGTATGCAAGAACAAGGAAAAAACATGCCCCTCTGTCAATAAGAGGGTAAGGCAGAAAATTTGCGAGCTCATTTAAGTCCAAGAAAAAGGGAGGGGTGGAGAAGGTGTTTTAAAAATCTGTCTTATTTCTCATTATCCTAAACTGACTGGTAACAAATTCAATTAACATTCCCAGGTTGAATGCGCTTTGCTCAAGATGGAAACTGGTGTGTGATCTCTCTCTGCCCTTATATTGACCCAAACCCTTTTATCTAATCTTCTCTACCCTGTCCAGCTGAGGGGAAAAGTGACAGAGCATCTTGGTGGGCACTGGTGTCCCACCAACTCACCACACCTTGCAGGGGGTAAAGCTACAGGGCAGATCAGGCTCCTGTTGTCAGAACTCAGCACCAATTCCCCTGCACTTTTTCCACTTTGTGTAGAAAAAGCAGTTTTAGAGAAATGTTTTGCAACCATCCCTGTAAACGTGCCTGTTGTTTTACCTGCGGGAAAGTCCTTTTCCAGCCCCAAACTCTAAAGTCAGAGTCCACAGCACAGAGCTCTGAGTATCTCTTTTTCTTAGTTTTTAATGAAAAGCCTGAGAAATGCAAGCTGCAGGTATATTTTTAATTCACTGACTACTATAAACATTTGTATGAGTAGCAGGATACACAAGTAAAATATAGATTGAATATATCAAGTTCTTCTTTAGTTATTAATTCATTTTACTTTGACACAGATTACCCATCTTTTATAATTATGGGTAAGAATAAACATGAAGCCTTGGCTGGCCTTGCTGGTGTTGTAAAAATTTACTGAGGTGAAGTTCATCAAGTGCATTGTGAAGCATACATTTTACTGATATTCATTTAGTGAGACATGGGCAATTCTGGCCCCCAGCAGGTCTTTTAGCTGTTCAAGCTGTGCTGTACTCTTTGTTTATCATGAAAATAAAAAAAAAAAAACTGTAACTCTCAGTGGTTACTCAGGTTTATTTTAGACTTTTCATAAACCAAGTGAAGCAAGCAATCACTGTTGAAACAATTTGACTTCCTTTGTTTTAGATCCTGACACTTGTCAGACACCAAATCTCAGCATGATGCTTGAGCTATTTGCCAAGAGTAACTTATGGAAAGATCCTCCACTGTGCCAATTCAATTGTCTCTTCTTTTACTCTTTACCAGTACTGGAACTCTGGTTTGGAATTACAGCAAAGCTTGGTGAGATCTGCTCTGTGGACATGTGTTTAGCAATTAGATATTACTAGTGGCTTACAAACTGCTTCCTCATCTACCACAGCAGTTTTTCAGCTGGTGCTTTGTAAGTTTGCCAGGATATTCCTGGGCCAAGCTGCCACAGATGTCTCTGCTGAACCTTCAGTGATATTGCCTCTACTAAGATGCTATCTCTCAATAACAACTTATACTGGAGCCAAACATTTTCACAACTTTCCTCTTTCCTAGAACAGTCTCTCTCCCTGCTGTTTGACCTCAATTAGGGTGAGGAGTATCTTTAACAGGAAGGAGAAAGGATTGTTACCACTTCTGTATATTTTATCAGCTGTGGGATTTTCTAAAAATTCTCTACAGTCCCAGTGTTCCAGAAACACATCACGTTGCACCTCATTCTTAGCTTTCTGAAACTTCTAAACCAGGGAGCAGGTTTTTCTCATATTGTTTTTTTTCTTACAATTAGTTCCACCCTCCAACATTAGATGAAAATATACATCAGTTTTAAGGAAGTGCTGTCATATTAAATATCATATTTCTGCTTATATTGGTGGAATAGTAATTTAATATGGAAGCACGCAACTGTCGCCTCGCACTATGTGTTATCCAAGCAAACTGGAAAACAGCATCTTAAACAACCATATAGGACATTTAGATGGACTGTTGGATAGAGGACAAGACAAGGAAAGACAGAATAGATGTAGAAAGACAAAGCAGCTTTAAACCGTAGTCATTCAGCAGGTCTGTGGCAAGTTGAGGACCAAGCAGAACTCAGATTCTTTGCTCATCACGCAGTGCCCCCTGCAACAAACCCCAAAAGCTCTGTGCATGCACTGAAGAATCCCCCTAACCATTTTCTTCTAAAGTTTCACATTTTTCTATATTAAAAATGCCAGCATATGGTGTTTAGTTCCTATCCCTCTGTGACAAACCTTTCTCTCATCCTCATCATTGGTTTTACCACCTACACTACTGTCATTATAGTCCTAGAAAATGGTTCCACTTTTCAACAGAAGGGGCAAATACCAAAACCAATCAAGTATAACATTCTCCAGGTAAACCATCACAAGAGAATTTAATATTTTCCCAAAGTTGGCCCATTGTCCTTAAATTAAACCATTTTCTACTATGCCTAAACTTTTTAATCCCAGTTCTTCAGCACTGATGATAATATTTAATGTGGTGCTATATTTTAAGTCCCTTATTCCACAGTTCCCTTCTAGTGTTAAACATCTCTCTTACATTGGTGTAGCTGGGAGCAACCCTGGAATAAGTTTTTCTAATATGCAGAATTTACTCTTTGCACTGGATCTGAGATTCATCATAACATCAATCTGGAATTCACAGTTCAATTAATTTTTCATTTTATTTTAATGACCTTTCTGGAAAGCAACTCACTAGCTTTTGTTTTATTATTATTATAATCTACTGCTTGGCTTCCCCAATCAAAATACATTACACAACAATTTATTTTCTCTTCATTTTAGATTTAGATATGGTTTAATGGCAATAAATGAAACAATATTATGAGAACAATCCTCCTCAATCAACATATTAAATTCTTAGAGATCCAGATCCACAAAGCATTTTCAACTCTATCTCTTACTTTAACACCTCCACATTCATAGAAGGTTCCATTTACAACAAATAAGTAAATAAATAAGTAAAAAAATAAAAAAAAATAAATAAATAGTGTCACACATGGAAACAGTCAAATATGGTTGCATAAATCAGTAGGTGAGCCTTCTTGTGAGCACATAATTGAAAGAGCAGAATTTCACCATACCTTACTTTCTTTATCTTGCTAGGGATTATTTAGGAATGAAACTTTCCCTCCCCGAAAGAAAGTGTCTACATACCAATCCGGAATTGTAGGAGATAAGCCCCTGATTTTCTGGGAGATTATTCTGTCTCAACAAACATCCACCCACAAAATCTGTTTCTGCATATTTGAAAGAGGTGTTCTTTATTTAGAACAAGTGATGGAAATGCAAAGATGAGACTAAAGTAAAAATATTGCAATTCAAAAATCCACAGCAGAAGGGCACCCAGAATCTGCTCTAACTCGGTGCAGCTTGAGGCCCTCCTGAATCTCAAGGCAAAATGTAGTTGTGCATTTATCTAGGGAATGCAACCCCCCACTTCACAGCATCGAAGTTACTTGTCATCAATAGCTATTAATCACCCTTTTTGGGCTGATGGAGTCAGAAGATCTGGCTTGCACAGCAATGTGATATCCAGACCAAGACAACAGTCATCCACAGATCAAGTAGCTCTCAGACAACACAGGAGAGGAGCGCAGTCTGATTCCTCTTGACAATATTGCTTGATGATTGCAAAGCACTTTGTATGCTTGCTGCCTTCTAAAAGACATTGAGAACACTTACTAAATAATACATGTGCAAGCACAACAGAAGACTGGCCCTTTCCAAACAACATTCTCATTATTGAGGCTGTGATAAAAGATGAAAAATGCTTGAATATGAAAAGATTTAATGAAAGGGCTCCTATGGAATGAAATATAGAGATACATGCACACAAACGTGTAGGTTTTATGGTAGCTTGTAGCCAATTAACTAGAAAGGTAGTGCAGTAAAACTGTCCCTAAAATGGTTTATAGAACTGGCAAAGATTGATGAACTCTGGAGTAAGTGACACTGCCAAGCTACTTGAAGCATACTTGAACATGTATGTGTTTAATAGCTCTAATAGAGGGCACCATCTCCCCACCTATAACTCACTTCATAGAATGCTAAGGTGTTTTCCAGACACACTCAAAACTCAAGAAAGCCTAATGTTTTTAACTAGTCATATTTGGTCCCAGCATTGCCAAGCTCCTAGCAGACAAGTCAGGAGAACCTAAGCCAGGGAACTCTCTTCTGCAGCTGTGAGCATGCACAGCACATGAATAACCCCTCACCTTCTTCCTGCTCTGCCTTTCTCAAACACCACCTGTTCTACCTGTTTCCTCCAGGTGAAACCAAGAAGATCTGAGTGTTAGCTAGGAGTGCTGAATAAGGCCTCTTATACAGGCAGGTGTTAATTTGTTCAAATTAGGGGATATCAAGTCATCAGAATATCCTGGCTTGTTTTCACTATAGTTCAGAAAAGCTGAGTCTAAATTCTCTAATTCTGTTCTTAAGCTCCTGTGATGTAGGTTTTCAACTAAATATTCTCCCTCAAATTTGAGATACTATTGGAGTAAATGACCAGAAAACAAATATGAGAGGATTTATCTCCAGTTACAGGGCCAGCAAAACTTTATATACACCTGACATTTCAATCCCCAGTTAAACATGAATCTGAGAAGAAAAAATACATAATTGCCCAAACTAACTTCCATCCACAGACATCAGGGAAGAAATTCTAAGCAGATCAAACTCACAGCTGTGCAGCACATGTTTATCTCTAGATTTCTTTTTATCTGTACCATAGCAAGATCAAACACGAAAGTTACTCTTTGGTATCAGTCCCCAGGCCTCAAAAGTTCATAAAGTAGCCCTTTGTCTCCTACCTGCAGAACACATCTCTCCCAAAAATAGCTGCTTTAAAGGGGCTTTACAGAGAACTTCATGTGTAATGATGTGGGGTGACCCTACCTCCTCCCCTCTCAAGTGGCATCTGCTCCAGCTTTGGTAGTTTTGTTCAAGGACTAGGAATTATGCGTGAATACATTAGACTCAATTAATTCAATGATTTATTGTGTGTAAAGAGGTTAGGAGAGTTTGCTTTGACCAGTTTGGTAGAGAATTATAGTTTGAGGGTATTTTCCGGTTTTATCAGCGTTGACATACAGGTCGATATAATTTTTACCTCACTATTTTTTACTCCTGTCATATTCAATGATTTTCTACAGTAAGGGATTTTAAACAGAGTTCTGATCCTGGTGAACTTTCCAAGCTTGATTTTTCAAAGAGGCTGTAATGAAGGGTTCAATTTCTACAGCAGCATGTGCTGAGTTTAAAACACAGCTTTGCAAATTCATTAA
The DNA here is from genome assembly GCF_963662255.1 of Cinclus cinclus. Classification (NCBI taxonomy): domain Eukaryota; kingdom Metazoa; phylum Chordata; class Aves; order Passeriformes; family Cinclidae; genus Cinclus; species Cinclus cinclus. The sequence continues at coordinate 17,289,979 of NC_085047.1, read as the reverse complement.
ATTCTACTACTCTAAAGTATAAATAAAAGAATGTACATTGAAAGAATAAAGTCTTCAGAGATTTACTTTGCATTTTAAAAATGAATATAACTAAAAAAAGTACAGTATATTGCTCTGTGTATAGTTTCTCCCTGAAAGTCATGACCTAATAGGTTTTTCATGAGGTAAAAAATAAATACAAATGAATAAAAAACCAGTGCTGTAGAAGAACATTGGTGTAGGGGAACTAGAAAGTTCTTTGGTGCTACTGGTATTGGACAAGCTCCAAAGTGATAGACATTGTGATGGTCAATGAAAACTATTCTTTCATTACCATTTGCATTTTTCCTGACATTTGGGAAGGGCTGTCTCCACTAGGGGTACCCAGGTGTAGTATCAATCTATAGAACATAAAGATACTAGAAGGAAATACAGGATATAATTGCTACTAGTATGAAAAAAAATCATTAGGTTGGATCATCAGTTCTCAGTTTGGACTGCTGCAGAGAGCAGAGACCATCTTCATTTTGAGGAAAGAACGCCATCAGAAGGCCTTAAGGGCCTCCTTCAATAAAACCTGAAATAGACCTGCTCATTCTTGTCTAAATCCATTTTTATTGTTGTTTTCTTGTTTGTTTTAAATAAATCCATTTAATCTTACCCTACTAATCAAGTAGAAGAAAAACCCAAGAGTAAAACCTGAATATAAATTAAATTTATTAATTCAGGAAAAATCCTATTGGGGCATTTAGATAAAAGAACAGCTCCTTGTGACAGGGATTCCAAAGCTTGCTTTGAAAACATTTTTTCAAACCTATGATACTTCCATGTTATTTACTAGGCAGGTGTTACAAAGAAAAAGAATGATTGCCTTATACAAGCATCTAAAAGTGGCTCAAGAATATGGCACAGAATGTTGCTTGGTATTAACATTCAGCTCACTGACTTCTGTGCTTTCTCACTATTCCAAGTGGAAAGACGAATGTGACTAGGGTAGTCCATCCCCATATAAGAGTTAGTGTTGTCCTTTTGGGAAAATATCACCCTGATTTTCACAGAATTCCTGAGTTCTGTTGGCAAGGCTAATTCAAACTTCAGTTTTACCCAGAACAGTGGGTGCTCCTTTTTCATATGGTGACAAACAAAAGCAAAATCATGGTACTATTATTAGGCAATTTACTGAGATGGAAATCAGTTTTATTTCCACCTATACAAAGCAATATTATTTGTTCATAATAGAACAACATAAAGAAAAATAAATTCAAAACCCACTTCAGCAGAGGGACAAATACCTAGCAAAGATACAGTTGTATTTAATCTTATTAGGCTCACATACACTATGGGAGTAATTGTATTAACAGATGTACAAAACACAGTCTGCTAGAGCACTATTCATTTTGCCTGGTCATGGTAAATGGATACATCCTCTTCTTCACCTTTAAAAATTATTTTAATTTTTCTTTCTGGAAATAATTGTTTCCTTAAATAAACACCTCTACCTTGCTATACTACTGTCTGATGAGGGACTCCAAACCAACATATTACCTCTGTCTCCAGAGCTTACTTTCCAAAGGAAGGTGTTCATCATGTCAAATATTCAGTATATTTAAAAAATGTTATGCATTTAATAGAATATTTAAGTGTATATAAAAGAAAGCCTGAAGCAATGACACAACAGTACATAAAGCACATATAGATTTTCTGGTTTTGCATATACCCAATTTCAGAACCTGTCTCAGAAATGTGGACAATAAATTATTTTGTTCTTCCTTATTCACATTTAGAGACTTTTTTCTCATTTAAATCAAATTAAACTCAATGTCTAATTCAACCATTCCAGAGGAATTATTACACAATATAAATGCCAAATTACCAAACACACACAGGTTGCACCCTGTCTCACACAGAATAAAAGTACCTCTCCTGATAAGATGGCTTTTATTAACCTTCAGTCTATATATTCATTGTTCAAGGCAATCATTCAAGTAGAGTAATGAAAACAGAAAAGAGTGAATTTGATTCAAAGCTAAATAAGTTTGGGTAACTTGGCAAAAGCAATACTAGCACAGCTTCTGAAGGACTACTTAGTACTCTACAAGTTACAGCTTAAATGTACATGTACTCCTGATGACTCTGTAACAAGTTCATGACTTCATGATACGCAAAAAAATAATATTAAATAACTAAAACTAAGAACTGCTTTATAGTGGTCCCAGTAAAATGATATTCTACGTGTTTCAGAATTACAAAGGGAATCATCATAGGGCTGATAGTAGGTGTTACTGTGTTTAAAGTACTCACGCAATCAGTAAAACTAATTTCTGTTGAATGACAAAATAAGCTAGTAGCAGAAGCAATAAAGCAGTTTATTCAAGTAGTAGTCCTATACAGATGGTAGAAAAATAGTAGTTTGGTGAATGAATGGAGAGGGAAGGTAGATGGAGATGTCCTTAACATTCATATGCAGCTCCAGAAGAAGTGCATAAGCCAAATGCCATGCAAATCCATGAAGTTTAATATACTTGCCTTGGGTTTTTTATTTTTATTTTTCAAAGCATGTAAGCAGGTCTTAATGACTTTTGAGCTATAGCACCTACTGCTGAACTTGATTCAAGTGTTTGTACAGAGAAATCAGATCCTTTACAGCATCATTCAACTGATGCATTTCTACTGGATCAGAAGAAGCAAATGCAGTTCCTATGCCATGTCACCATCATCTCTGTCACAAAACACCTAAATTCATTACCAGTCAGAGAAAAACAGCAAAGGTAGAAAACCCTAGAGAACAATAATCTTCCTACTGACAGAGCTGCTCTGCCTTCATCAAAAGCTGGTAACAGGGTGGCCTGAGAAGAAAAAAAATCCTTTCTGCCTCCAGAATTTATCATGAATAGTGGGAGACACTTTTCAAAAGAGTCGAGTAAAAACAGACCTTGTTCAGTCACAGGAATAAAGTGCAATGGCAAATGACAGAACTACATCAGCTTACACCATCACTTGAAAGCACAATTTTAAGGCACCACTTTTAGGCACCCAACTGCAAGTTAAGAAAATGCCAGCAGCTAGTAATTATAACTGTTTGTACATAATAGAATGCTGGCTCCACTATGTAAAGTTACATAATTTTTGCATCTTCTTCTCAGCTTTTCCTTTTGAGTTGTCTGACGATTTTAATACATGTTCAAATCAATCAAAGTAAATTCAGCAAATCAGATATAAGGGTAAGTTTCAAGATAATATATTTATTTGCACTTGTTAAATTTGAAAGTTTGAAGTCTGGATTTATCTCTTAGTGACACAGTCCAGTTGACATGGTGGTGCTAGGTCAAAGATTGGACTCAATGATCTTTAAGGTCTTTTCAAACCTAATTGGTTCTTTGATTCACTGTTGCAAATTGCTCTTCTATGCCTCGACTTAGCCTGAGGGCAAAAAGGGTGCATTGTTTTAATGATCTAAGCTTTACTACATCATTATCCTATGACCAGGAAGATACACTGGGTTTGATTAAAAAGAAAATACTGGGATCAAAACATTAACAGTTAACAGGCTTACGTAACTTTGGGATTTAGGTGCTCTGATAATGTTTTTACCCTTCTGTTAATCACATGGAATTCAGCTCTTCATATTCTTGAGTATACAACCCTATACTCTGAATTCCTTTTCCTGTAACCCTCTGTCCTGATTTCAGCTGTAATAGATTTAATTTTTCTTTTAGTAGGCTGATAAAGTGCTGTGTTTCGGATTCAGCATGAGAATAATGTTGATAACACTTTGATGTTTTGGTTGCTGCTGAATAGTGCTTCCTTTAAACCAAGGACTTCTCAGTTTCCCATGCTCTGCCCACAGGCAGGTGCATAAGAAACCAGGAGGGGGCACAGCCAGGACAGCTGAGCTTAACTTGCCAAAGGGATATTTTTGCACCATGGAACATCATGCTTAGTATATACATCCCAGGGCCAGCTGGCTGTAAATGACCATTTAGTGCTCATGGGCAGGCCGAGATCAGTCAGAGGGTGGGGAGCAACCATAGTGTGCATCACTTGCCTCTCTCGGGTGTATTCCTCTTTTCCTATCATTCCTATAATTATCTTTTTGTTTGCTTGTTTCAATTATTAAACTGGTTTTATTGCAACCACAAGGTTTAATTTTTCCCTACTTGAGCAGAGGGAGAGTGAGTGAGCAACTGCATGGTACCTAGTTGCCAGGGGGCTCCCTTATTTCCTAGATCTTGAGTCTCAGCTTCTCACAAAACAAGCACCTGTTCTACATAAGCTTATGTTCAATGCCAAAGGGCTGCCCTTCAGACAGGATATGGGAGAGGCAGAGCTGTGTCTCTGACTCGGATCTGATTCTTCCTGATACTTCAGATTTTTGCAATGCATGTGATAGATGACTTCACAAAATGGGGGCAGCACAGAGCTCAGCTCACACACAGTCAAGGTAATAATGAACTGCATGGGAGTTAATCTTTCTCAATAAAATGAGCATATGTCTCAGGTTCCTGTAAAACTCCAATCATTAGGTAAAATTTAGTATGTTACTGACAGGAAAGTAGGACAAATTAATAAACACATGGAGAACAATCACAGACTGGAGAGAAAACAGAAGACTTTATGGCAGAATGAAACAATGCCAGGAGCAGTGGATAAGAAACAGAACTAGATATACAGCTACCCAGGAGAAAATACTAGGACATGAACAAAGCCCTCAAAAAGTTAATTGCTGACAAAATATCCTTGCAGGTTTTCCCTCTCCACTAAAACAAATCACCTTTTTCTTGTGATACATAACTCTTTGCACAGTAGCAATATCACTAAACACATCATTTTTTCTTGTGATACAACCCATAACTGTTTGCACAGTAGCAGTATTGGCACATCATCACTGCTGTATATCAGGGGAGGTGCAGAGCTAAGCCTTAAAGCTCTTTAGCAAGTGTAAGTGGGAAGAAAACAAGCTCAAATCCCTAGAAACAGAGGAACACCTTAATTTATACCAGTTAAACTCTAGAAGCCGTAAGGCAAGTCTGAAATACATTATTATTAAGCAATATAATTTCTACTGATCCTTCTTGTAGGACTTTTCTTCTCTTGGTCTCCATCAACGTATCTTATCTTTACTCAATGCTGTATGTACCTTAGTTGTGTCAAGTCATGCATACAAACAGCTTGATTCTTCATCCTCAGATGTGATATTTCTCCCAAGTATCCAGTCCCAAATGAAACACCAGATTTGCGTCCACTTGACTATGAGCCAACAAATTATCATGCAGAACAGAAAGACAATAAGCTAGGAAAAAAATACTCTTGATCTGGTAAAAAACTCATCCCTCCTATGTGGTTTAGACATGTAATTCAGGCAAAATAAGGGTAGGATTCAGAAAAAATTAAGTATTTTAAGTCAACACCAAAGTATGATTGACAAGTAGAATTCTGAATGTTGAGATAAAAGGATAAATTAGTAGGGATCAATGAAAACTATAGAAAATTCAAAACTTAGGAAGAATTCTAGCACACAACCTTTACAAATATGATCATTTGTGAGTGAAAGTTCGACAGAAGGTACCTAAGAAAGTTTCTAAGCTTAGTATTTTTCAAGTGCATTCACATTCAGTAGTTTTGTTTGTATTTAACTCTATATGACTCCAGCAAACAGTTGCTCCTAATGTTAGCAATTAGCTGTTCACAATCCCCCTGCCCTCAGTTTCACTTTGAGGAAGATCCACTAGGGATCAGTTTGTCCCCAGAACTTTGATAATGAGCCTCTGAAATCACTACATGCAAGGAGCACAAAAAAAAAATATCCCTAAAAACAAGAGCAAACAATGAATCATTAATGCTCTTTGAGAAATGTGTTAGAAATATCTACCATGAGAGTTTTTAGCAGATGTCACAATGATGACCAGTAAAATCACAGGATGAAACCAATCTACAAATTTCATAATATCAAGCACTGAATTTCAATAGGCAGCTGTTCAACTTGTCACTATTTTTTCACTCTCTGCATAATTTCTATGGCTCAGAACCAGAAAGCATATACAAATAAAAATTGCCAGTCACATTTTTGCTAGCTGACGTTCTACTACCACTAATTTTCCTTATCTCATGTTGTTTCTCAGTACACAATGTTAAAGTTGTCAAGATATATTTTCCTGGCTCTTGCCCTGTTAACATACTAATTCATATATGTGACAGACCAGCTTTTATGGCTGTGACAGAGAGAATGAAGTACTTCTAAAAATATATTTCTGGCAAAAGAAGAAAAAGAAGAAGCCCTAGAAGTTGCTGTATAAAAGTCACAGAAAAAAATTCTAGGAAAGAAAAAAGAATGAAAATAAAGAAGGAAAACCAGCATGCCATTCTCTTGCTAAGTTCTGCAACATCCTTAATGTCACATTCAAATCTTACCCTATTTATGGTCACTTTTGAGCAAGTGCTTGAAGCGATTTTAGTAGGGACTTTACTGGCTTGTGTTTTATCCCAGTTCTCAACCCCCCAGAGCACCACTTATAGAAGAAAATCAAGGCTTTGAAATAGCAGGGAAAAAAAGCAACATTTGTGGTATATTTCAATTTTGATGGCTCTGCTAAAATTCCTTTCTTCCGCTTCCTAAGAAAATCTCTACTCTTAAGAGATGAAGTGTTCAGATGCAAGAGGCCCTTTGTGTAGATTTGTAAATTCAAGCTCTGTATCAATCCTCTTCACTGTTTATTAAAATGATCCTTCAGTCATGTCAGAAATCCTCTACTTCTAGTTTTCTTTACTGTAATACAGCTCTAGGAGGAACAGCAGTCTCTTTCTAGTCATAGAGTTTTGTGTCCCTTAAAACAATGTCAAGAGAAATGAAGGCAGAACTAGGAGGAGACAAAATCCTTAGCAAAGCTTCTTGAATTGCTAGATTGCTCCTTGTCAGCATCCACTGGTATGCATGACTTTTCTGCTATTCATTCCATTGTGCTATTCCTCTGGTTGTGTTTAAACCATCCCATCACTGTTTGTGGCTCTTCCCTCCATTAGAGTCCTTCGGCCATTTCAAAACCAGGACAATTCTACTCCTGGTTTCCAGTTTTTTCAGCTCCAGAAGACTGTTCAGACAGCCCAAATGAAAGATACCACATAGAATATTATATTCAAACACACTTTGAGGAGAAAAACCTCTGAGAACAATCCCTTAGTTGCCTATTTTTAGGACTTTTTTGGACAAGAAGTAATGTTTTATTTCCTACTTTTAGGTCAGAAATATTGCATTATCCATTAGAAAACCACTTTAGCTTATACTTAAACTATTACCAAATAAAATGCCTCTGAAGAGGACTTCAAGAAGTAATCACATTTACTCTATTTGCTCCAGCTTTCTACATATAATTTTATTTGCTTCAAAAGCAGCAGCACAGTTATCATTCAAAATCAATGACTTACACAGTAACATATTTAAAAAATCAAGTGTATGTAAGCTTTACCCCATACCACTGATTTTCTTATTCACTACTTAAAACTGCATTAATGTCACCTAAAGACCTTTCCAACTGTCAGTGTCAGGTGTCTCTTAACTATGTCATTTTAAAATCACTTTTATACCTCAGTACCCCTCAGAACTACAAGCTGTCATTGCATTCTGGGACTGACAAGAAAGTGCTGTCATTGAACCCCAGAGTTTCAGCATCCCACTGCAATTTTATCAGGAGCCAGCAACCCCAGCATTCCCCAGGTTCTTATGCTACTGCAACAATCCCATGAATATTTTCACATGCTCTCAGAGGAGAATCTGAGAAAACAACATAGTGATAAACTGCTACTTTATCACATTCATGATATTTTAGAGGCTGGTTAATTTATACTAACTTATTTGCATGCATCTGCCTAAGAATGTGGCTATTACAGCTACCAAAGAAGGGAAATGATGGAGCTGTAGGGCACCTGCCAGCATGGTGCTTGAACACCAAGAAGCCCCAGATTTCCAGGCCAGGGCTGAAACTGGCCTGGCTGGTGGCTCCTGCACTGCCAGCTGCTGGAAAGTCACAGTGAAGGCAGCCAAATGCTCAGCTATCTCCTGATTGGCTTTTTATAGTGAACTGGGGGAACTGGTTCTGGGGAGAACTGGTTCTGGATGGAACTCTACACACACTGGGTCGTCTCCAGACCTGCCAAGGCAAAAAGCATTTCTGGAAGCTCATGTTCTTGCAAAATAACGCTGTATTTCCCTGCCCACTCTGCTTTCTGACATGAAGATACATTAGAAAAGCATTTAATAGCAAAAAACATATATGAAAATAAGGTGACATTAAAAAGTCCAGTTCACTTGGTTTTTCTCACTTTAGTACACTCCTTCTCTGCTTACTTCACTGTTCTGGAAACTCTTTCTAGTAAGAGTTTATTTTAAAACTGAGGAGATTTCAGTCTTTTCTAGAAGCAGTGGAAATTGATGTTGCACTAGATGGATGAGAGAGTAGAGAGTGAAAGGAAATGGGCTGTGCTTGGTTTTGACCATGTTTTCTGATGTATTTATTAAATTGTATTTAACTGGCTTATTTATTGTTCTATGCTTAAGGCAATCATTCTGCTTTCTTTACACAGCCTATGAGAAAGGTTGTGAAGAGACTAAGGTAATAATTAATATAAAAACATGCTTTTGTGGAAACAAAGATTCATTGAACACAAACAGAAGTATTTTTGGAAAAAAACAGTGCCACCATTGTTGCAGTTCACATGGGCAAACTGAGTCAGATCCTCTTGGACATACCTTCAGCAGATGAGCTTGAAATCAGGGATTAACCATTGAATTTTATCCCAAATATTTGTTCAATAAATAAACCCAGGCATACTGTAAATTCTTTTCTAACAGTAAAAATCTACCTCTCTTTTTCATCTCCAGAGGAAATTACTGACCATTCTTCTCAACGGCCTTCTGGAAAAAGGGGGAATCATACCAACTATTTTAAAACAGCAAGTCCTCCGCAAAATATTAGCATCTCTCTTACACTGATGCAGAACACAAACTCAGTTTACTGTGAAATTGTGCTGTTTGTAAGCTATTTTCACTGGCTGGCTATACCAGTCCCTGGATAAGGGGGAGGCAACAGAGAACCATTCAAAAGCAGTTTAGCTCCCTGCTCTTGGGCAACATGAAAGCCCCAGCTCATAGCCTGACTTACTTGAGCAGGACACAAATGAGAGATGTCCCTCTTTGGATCTCATTCCTGGCTGGTCTGTCTGCTTGCAAGGTGCTCTGAGGGGCTCTGGGGCTCTGCATGTGACATGGTCATTGTGCCTGAGCTCAAACACTGGCCTCGGGCTCTGAGGCTTGACATGCAGAGGTGACACAGTCGAAAAGCTCTTAGGAAAATTCAGTCGTAGAAATACTGCCACAGTACAGCATATTTTCATTAAAAAAAAACAGAAAATAGTGAATTACAGATATCACAGCGCTCCTACTCATTTACGTCGCCTCCATTTAAATTGCTTTGTTTAGTACATGTGTTTAAAAATGTGTAAAAAAAGCCTCACAATCCCTACTTAAATAATTTCTCAAGAGCTGGTGCCTTCAGTTTGCTCCAGGCTTGATACTCATTGCCAGTCATTGCAGTTCAGACGTGCCCATCTCCTCCTCCAATTGTCTCCTTATTGCCCAACTCTGCGCATGAAGAGCGATTTCTCTGGATGACGTGGCTACAGCTCTGCAACATCAACACTTTGTTGCAAGAATAGATGGATTTAATCTTGCTTTGCTCGCTGCTTTTAACACAGATTTGTACAGTCAGATCATGCTGATGGGCCAAGAACTTGGCATGTGCTTGTGTGGACTGAAATGAGCAGTTTAGGAGAGCTGGGGCATGGAAAGGAAATTGCACCAAGCCCTACACCCCTTTTAGTATTTGTCTTCCCTGCTTTTTATCTCAGGCTTACAGTTCTTTTCACAAGCTAACGTATCCTCCTGATGCTGTATCCCTAGTATCTAGTATCCCTAGATACTACTAAATTACAGAAGTAATTTCATTAACAGAGAAAGGATCAGCATCATATGAATGAGTAAAGATTAGTAACATTAATAAAAGTGGTGAAAGGATAGCATTCTACTCTTTCATTAGGCTAGAAATTTATTAAATTATCCTGCTAACTGAATTTAATACATTTTTATAATCCTTCCTTAATTCTCATTGCATATTCAATTTTTGCAATATATTTGTAAGTTTCCTGGAAGAAATCCAACTATTTCATTCAGTTCTGATTTATTTTACTTTTGGGGCTCTGTCACATGAACAAATTTCTTTGGGGCAAGTATTTTCAGCTAAATGGCAGGAACATTCTTTCTGTAAATATGGCTTCCCAAATGGAAACAGCTCCTGCTTATGAAATACATACATAATTAACTCAGATACCAGTTTTATTTTTATGAGGTATATTCTAAGCTTGCTGGTACCTAAATACCAAAGCTGAGCTTTAGCTCATTTCACATTCATATTTTTGAAGCCAGAAATCTAAACTCCAGCACCAATATGACCAAATGCTTGGTCAAACTCCAGGCCAAAGGCAGAACAGAGAGAGGCTTAGAAGATTAAATAAAAAAAAACAACAACAAAGCAATCAAACAAACAAACAACAACAACAAAACAACAAAAAAACCCACAATGTGAGGAAACTATTCTCTCATATATCAGTTGTTAGCTGCCTCAGTTTAGTGGTCTCTGTTAATCTTTTGATGCTTGTAGAAAGGTTATTTTCAAAAGGCATGAGAAAAACACGATGTGATGCAAGAAACAATAAGAACAAAATAAGTTAAAATCTTCAACTTCTGACAGCACCTGGGTAAGTTTAAACAAGAGGTTATTAAATTGCAATTTTATTTGTAATATCACCTGAAAAGCTTTTTTAGTAATTCCACCAGAAGGCTGTATTCATAACACTGGTTTAATGGGAACTCTTGGGCCCAACCAGATTTATAGTAAAAAGCAAACAAACAAGCCTCATGAGACCTCTGGGAAGCTTTTCAAAGTAAAATGCATTTATAGTATTGATGCAGATAAGCATCATTCCCAAAAGCCAGTTCTTTTTACAGTCAATGAGTCTTTTGTTTTCTGCAGCTGAATTCAAAGGTTTTATATTTCCAAGTGAAATTTGGATTCATCTATCTGCTTTGGTAAGTTGGCATCCTATAACTATGTTTTAATAAAATAATTGCACAAGATAATATGCAGTGCACTGAGTGCTATATGAGTAATGTATGAGTGAATTATTGCCTGACATTATCTAGAGCAATATTTTAATGGCCTGAGGGAAGGAGAAAAATCAGAAGCTACTATCAGGCACAGACCAAACAAAAATCAGAAAGCCCAAAATGAAGTTATGAACAAAATCTTAAGAGATTTACTGGCAGTCCTATTAGTAAAATCTTTCAGTATTTCTCACAAAGGAATATACAGCAAATGAAGAGGGGTACAGATGAAATCTTGCATGTTGTCCTCTCGTGGTGGAATGTTACTTATAATGTTTTGCACTGGTGCTCAAACTGATATGGTCATTCTTGATTGTGAAGTAGAAAGGAGTCAAGTATTATAAGTATTTTTAAATTATTTTTTACATGGTGAACCCTTCAGTATTTAAAACAAACAAAACCCCACAGAACAATCACAGAAAGCCCAAATCCACAAAACCAAACATCAACAGATAACAAAACAAAACATAACCTTCTACTCAAAGTATATCAGACATGGAGATCCTGCTACAAGCATAGTGTTAAATTTTGTTCTGCTGAGGTGATTACCTCTTTGCTCCAGCTAAGAGCTCATCTGTTTGCAGAAGTGTATCACCAACAGAGAGCTAATATCATAACAAAAAAACCCCACAAATAACGAAATAAAGAATGTGGTTTTTTTTCTTAACACCCTTAGTACACCTGGATAATGTGTTCACTCTGATGTTTACATTCCTAATGGCACAGTCCTATACCAGACTACTTATCACCGTATCCAAATATGAGAATTAGGTCCTAAGATGCTTGATATCCATATATCAAACACAAGTTTAGGCAACAACATCCTAAATTAGGCGCATGGAGACAGCCAAACGATTATGTCCTGTTGATTTTAGTCACTAACCTCCAGCTCAGACACCATGCTGACTCACAATTGCATTTTCATATATAAATAACATGTACTTAATAAAAGTTTTAAAAGGTGGGAAATAATAGCACAGGAGGTTTTTGGCTGATTGGGATTTTTTGCTATTAACTTTTACACTGAGGTTGAAAATGCATTTAAGTTTACAACCATGCTGGGCTAAGGGAATGCACACAGTTACTTAAGGTGTCAGCTGGCAGATGGTAGCTTGGGAAAGTGTTTAAGAGTCATGTTCTGCCACACATTTATGCAAGTGCCTGAATAATCCGAGCAAACAGTGGGGTAGCCGTGGTATGAATGTACAAACACTCTAACTCCCAAAAAGTAAAGACAATACATACTGAAATTAAAAAGAAATTTAAAACCTTCACACGGTTTGCATGTCTGCAATTATTTCAGAAACCATAAATCATGCTTATACTTCTTGTACTTAAGCATCTGCAGCTCTCTAGTGAAGCCATGGCTTCAGGCAGATATTTAGCCTGTGAAGTCAGGAGCTGCCATCCATTCTGACACATTAGTTCTTGCACTCATATCTGAAAACATCTCTTCGCTCAGAGTGCTGCAAGGGAATCTCAGATGTCTCCTTTTACTGGTCAGATAGGAGATAAAACTACAAGCACTTAATAAAATGGGGGTTACATCGAGATGCAGAGAAGCAGCAGAAATATAAATTTCTCTGCCTTGCAAAATCACAAGAAGTGCAGCTGAGAAGTTGATTTGACATCACTCAGCGTGTCTGATCCTTTTGTAAATTAACTGTAAGCTTTATATCTCCTGGAAGCCTACTGTAATTATCCAAAGAAACACTTCACCAGCTTTCTGAATTTCTCCAGTGTCTCTAAGAAGTTTCCACCTCCATCTTCTCTACTTCCTTATGTCCATTCAGTCCATCACCTTCAGGTGGCACTGGCTCCTTGAGACTGTCTCTCCTTGTGCTTTGTCTCACTCAGAGAGAGCAGATAGCTCAGTGTGGGCAGGTCAGCTTCCAAGGTCATGCTTACATTTTCCACTCTCTTGAAAGATGGACCAATTTTGTTTTTCTGGAACTAATCTATAAACTTATATTTAGCCTTTTATTTTCACTGTGAAACCTTGGAAAGCGACAATATCCATTAGAAAACACTTTACTGATTTATAGCTGGTGCATCCTGAAGTATCTGAATAGCTTACTTCAAAACATGGAATGCACCAAAGTACAAGGAAGGAATCTATTATCTGAAAAAATATCACCCTCAAGTAGAAATATCTGAGTTGGTATCTGAAAAATGCTAGTTCCCAGTCAGAGTTTCATTTTAGAAAAATCACACAGCTTTTGTCATCTAGGGAAGTTCCTGAGTTCAAAGAGGACCTATTCGAACTCTCGAAGGTTTTCATAAGTTTTGACAAAATCAAGGGCAGAAGTTCTGCCAGCGCTATTCAAAGTTCAAGAAAGAATAGCATACATGTCTTATGATAAGCAGTGGTAGTGAAGCTTCAGTTAAACTAAAATTAAAAATCAACCACCTTCAATTGCTTTTTGTTGGAAACAATTTGCCCAAACAGGGAACTTCATGTATACAGAAATGATGATACTGAGGTTTGTTCACTCCTAAGCTTTCAAAAGCAGTTTTGCTCTGCAGACAAAGAAAATTAACATGTGATATCTGCTGAGCAGGTCCTGATATCTGCTACATTTTTCTCATAGGATCTCAGAGCTATTGAATATATATTCAATATATACATGAAATATATAACAGGAACAGAAGTCTTCACCCAATGCAATTAATAACTCATGCCTTGAAAAATCCCCTTCCCAAGCAACAGAGGCAACTAAACAGATAAGTGATGGTTTTACTTCTCTACCTCTTCTCATGTACTCCAAAACACACTTGGACATCACTAATTCTATCAAAAATTTAGAAACTCAGTCCTCCTATTTCCCCCTGTTTATTTGCTGACTATATTTTGGGATAACTAATGTCTAAAATATTGCTGGGTTTGATTTCAACCCAATTCCACCCATTTATAATGATCTTCATTTGTCATACACAGACAGCTTCCATTACTTAAAGACCTGAGTTCAGGGAAAGAACAGAGACAGAAATAAATTAAACCATGGCCCAAATCCAGATCACCCACAGACTCTTCAGTTTAAGAGTATAATTCAGGTCTCATCTAATCTGTTAGCATACTGAAAATCTAAATTCAAACGTCACTGTGCAGAAGCCTAGAAATATTTTTGGGGACTGAAATAATCTTTCCAAGAACACAAACTGTTGCGACTTGGTTTACCAGGTTTATTGAACTGCCATTTAAATTTTCAGCATATATTGCACTAGGAAACAACAAAATCAAGAGATGTAACATCTTGCTTCTTTACCTCTAGGATAGTACTTGAGTTTTAAAGGGACCCTGCAGGTAATTTACCCTCCCCCTCAGTCTTATACAGTGGGTTTTGGCAGTTTCAGAGGACATGTACAGCACAGCTCCAGATTTAAGATTTTAGTAATGGCATCTGAAGTTAGGATCCCATTTTCCACCATGCACATCCTACACAGACTCACAGGTCATGTATAAGTCTTTTGCCTTGTTTGGCCCCTGTAATAAGGTATTACCCATCCTCACATGCAATGGTTTAAATGCAGAAAGGCCACTTCATTATAAGCTGTATTTTCTATTTTTTTACTCTTTTTTACTAAATGTTTTCATACTTATCCTTAAAAAAAAAAAAAAAAAAAAAAAACAGAAATGCACACTAGTTTAATAGTTCACATAACAAAATACAAGCAGTCATTTCAATGAGCTGTTTTACACAACATACAGTGAAGCAGGTGATTTGGGGTTTGAATGTTAAAATTTGGGTGTGCATTTTTAGGCATAAAACTTAGTTGCAAATTTACAATGTGAACAGCTGTTCCTTGGATATCACAGGGAAATTTGACTAGACACATTAAGTTTGGAGCCATTTTAAATATAATGTGCAGTTCATAGGAAATGTTTTGGGGTTTTTTGTTTTTGTTTTCATTTCTGTTTTTGTTTTTTAACTGCAGTGTATTGTGACAGACATTGTTCTCTCAGCTTGTTTTCACATATCAGGAAATATTCCACTAGGACTTCATGTTGTGCTTTTCCTTTTCTAACTCTACTTATCATCCACTATCTTTGCAATCACAACTTTACCCTGATAAAGCTACAAGAGTAGAAAACTGGAGTACTATGAGGAGGGATCAAAATGGACAAAGAACAAAGACCACTGAGGAATACACAAGCACACTGATTTATAAACAAAGACACAAAAATATCCTGATGACACGATGACATGAGAAGGCATTCCAATATATCTGTTTTGCTCTAATTCAAGACCATTTATTCTTAGCCACTATCACTTTCCAGTCCAAACCCTGGTCCTCAATTCATACAGCAAGAACTACATACTGGCTAAACAGACAAAGAAAGTAGCAGGAGAAACTGAGTGACGATTTTTTCCTCACCTCCTACTTGTGTTACTCTCTTCGTTCCTTCCACTCACAGAAGGAGACTGTGCAGCTGTCAGTTTATGGCAAAAGGCAGGTGTGCCAGATGAACAGAGCCCTGCCAGCACTTGAGCTGCCTGAACAGTGGTGTCTCTTGTTAAAGCAAGAGACTTGGGATGACAGGCCAATCAATGAATTGTAAAAGGAAGATTTTACAGAGATGATTAACAGAAAAATGTTAATTACTTTGAGCCATTTTAATTTCTTGCTTTAATCTATTATTGATTCATTTAAACTGAAAGGGTAAAAAGGACTAACTGGTCAAACAAATAAATTTGGTAAAGAGAGCTATTGTGGTGCCTTGCACGCTGAAAAAGCAGCAGAGAACCAGGTTTCTTTTTTCTTGCAATTGTTCACTTCCCATAAGTTTCCATTCCTATGTCCCTGTTATGAAGGGAAAATTCCGATCTCTCTCAACCCTGAAATCCACCTTCATTCTGTTAGTGTCCTTCAAGACCAGTAATCCTTGGACCTGAAGTCAAGCTCAGTGAACAACTGCAGCCATTGTAGAAACTGAGGCACCTCCCTACAGCTTTAATATCATATTCCCAAATTCCTTGCCTATAAACTTCCCTAGAAAGCAACCATATATCTGGTTGCTGGCAGCCATGTCACACAGCACAGTTTGCTGCCTAATTCTGCACTGAGCAAAGAGCCTGATGCACTAGAGAAAGTAATGTCCCAAGACTACAGAAAAAAATAAGTCAAAGTCTAAGGTAAATCTGGAACTTCAATTTCAAGAGCTGTGGTGATGTTGCATTCAATACATGAACAAACAGATCAGATTCTGTTAGCAGCTGAGGGAAAAATGAAATGATGAGTAGAGGTAAAACCCATTAGGAACAACAAGAAAACACAGCCTAATTTCAAGTTTAATAAAAAAAAAACAACCTTCTAGTTACTCATTGGTAGGTGACTCTGGACCAACCGAAAGCAAGTCATCAATTACACCAAAGTGATCTCAATCTAGCACCATCCCAAGTTCCCAACATTTCTAAAACTGGACTGATAGCTTAGCTCATGAGCTCACGGACCCAGCACAAGGGAAAGGTTCCACACATGCCATGAGACTTGAGACAGGCTCTGGAGTTCTGATGGAGAACCAAGATCCTAGGACACTCTGCTGACTTAATACATGAAATACCACACTAGCACAGTGAGAACATACTGCTACCATACAGAGGAGACTGGGTCAGCTATAGATTGTGTATGGTCAGGTCAGCCATTCACAGCACACTGTGTAAAGTTGCACTTTGATATTTACAGTTAATTGGGTCATCTATAACTTGTGCCTAGGAAAGCAAATCATCCATAGCGTGTTGTATGCCAAGGCATGTTGAAAGCTGTCATTTCAGTAGTCCTAGCAAGCTACATCCACACACTGGCAGGACCTATAGATGGCTGCTACTTCCATCTGTCAATTATATCACCTTCAAAAATATTAAAATGCATAGTGTTTCAGAGATTATGTAAACCAGTGTTAAGATAACACATTTCCTATTAGTCATATATCATCAAAACATAAAAACAAACCTCAAATAACCTCATTTGTAAGAAGAGAAATTAGCATTCTCCTTAATGAAAATTAAAATTTCCTCCTCTTTTCTACCTGTTTTCAGAATTGTCCAAAGTCTTCTTCACCTACATCAAAACCAGTATTTTATAGAGAGCTTAGGAGTATTATAGACTTCCTTGCTTATTTTATTAAGTAGTTCCTCAGTAATCTACTAGCAGTAATTAACTTTCAGTAAAGTCATCAAAGCAAGTTCTCTTTCACAAGACATGGAAAAAAAGGAATTGTAGGCATCAAAATGTATCAATCCAGCTTCATGAAAATTAGTTTCTAAACGAGAAGAAAATTGAAAATATAAAAGAAAATCTGTAAAGAAGTCCCAAGATTCTATGAAAATAGACCTTGTCTAATTTCATCCCTTCTCTGGCCTCTTCAAATATATAGCTTAAAATCTACCTGGGGAGACTTTTGTTGAGAACCTAATACTGGTAACAAACAAAGAGTGCCTCGCAACCAGCAGTAATGATGATAAAAGCAGTAAAATACTGAGAGATCACTAGACAGTAATGAACTTCAGAAGTAACAGTAACTATTTGGAGATATTAACATGAGAATTTAGAACATAATATCCTGCACCATAAACCTGACAGTGTGGTAAACTAATGAGAAAATATATATATATATATATATAAAAAATAATGCATTGTCATTTATTTTTTCATAGAAGAGGTTAATATTTTATAGGAAAACATTAGCAGTCTTGACCAGAATTTTTGTCTCCAGTCACACGAATTTTAGACCATCTCTTATAATATATACGTTATTATATACCGAGCAACAAAAACATCTTTTTTTTGCCTAAAAAATACATTTAAGTGCTCTTGCATACTATTAAAAAACACAGCCTCCCACAGTCAAAACCTTCACTACAAAATCTTATTTTGGTGGGTAGTCCATAAGTCCATCATTAACCATTATGCTATAGAATAAAAAACACTGAAGCAATTTCAGTCATATAACATTGAGCTTATGTATCAAAAAACCTCCTAACTGCATTTTCTCTCAGTATCTTCTCTGACACTTGATCAGTTAAATCTTTGAGACAGGATAGATTTGCTTTTTCTGTATAAAAATCACTTTGTATGACACCAGGCAGAACTGCATCCAGATTTATTAAGGAAATTTGCAAGTGTAAAGCCAGTTTTGTTTACAATTTTTTTTCACTACATTACTATCAGTTTCAGTCACCTTAGAGGAAGTCTGCTTAGGCATAACAAATTAACTTTTTGATTTTAGAGACTTAAAGGACATTTCTGTGAATAACATTTATTAAAAAAATATTTTTGCTCAAGCAAAGCACAACTAATGTCAAATAATTTTTAGTATTTTTTACAATACTGACGTTGCTAAATAACAAATTGTCAGAAGAAGTAAACTATTTAAAAGGCAAATACTATTTACAAGTAGGAAACTGTTTCTTGTTCACCCATCATCAGAATTACTTAAACTGCAGGTCTGTTTCTGTGTGAAATGCTACTGAGGAACAAATAACACAGTGAAGATTAATTCAAAAGTACAATATCCACATTCCTTTTGTTTGATTTTTACAAAGAGGATGTCAAGCACCCCCAGAGTATAGTTCATGAAAATGGACTCGCACTTTCTGTGTATGAATTCCGAGGAAATGTAATTTTCCAAAAACTGTAGATGTAGATGTAGATGTAGATGTAGATGTAGATGTAGATGTAGATGTAGATGTAGATGTAGATGTAGATGTAGATGTAGATGTAGATGTAGATGTTGATGTCGTGCAGGAGACTGTTAGACAATCTTTTTCATTGTATGAGGCAAGTAGAGTACAGTAACCTCACTTGAGTGTCACAGGGTAATAGTTAAAATTTGAAGAACATCTTATCTGTGCATTTCTGCTTTTGACAATTGCCTGTTCAACAAACTCAATCAGCTGAGGACAATACAATCTGTTTTTACACAGATCTAGCACGACAAGATAAAAGAGGAATATCTTCTTCTGCAAGTTGTATTCTTTTCTAAAATGAAAGGGGAGAATACCCAGCTGTAATGTTAATCATTGAGAGAGATGAGTGAGATAATAGCTGAGTTTTGCAAGACACACAAAAAGGACAGTGACTTATATGATTTCTAACAATTCCACAGTATGAGCTCAACACAAAGGAAGGTGTGATTAAAACTCCCTAATCACCTTGATTTGTTCAT
Source organism: Cinclus cinclus (assembly GCF_963662255.1). Lineage (NCBI taxonomy): Eukaryota > Metazoa > Chordata > Aves > Passeriformes > Cinclidae > Cinclus > Cinclus cinclus. The sequence continues at coordinate 17,270,624 of NC_085047.1, read as the reverse complement.
CAGCATTTCTTATCATTAGAAGCACCTTTGACTTCTATTGCTTTTGTTTCTCCAAGAAGAAGCAGCTCTGCAAGTTGAGTTGGGGCTGTGTCTGTGGAGCTGAGGCCCTTGCACGAAGCACGGATGGAAGCGTGGCTGGTCAGCATCACTGCAGGACACTGAGCTGCTTCCCTGTGCTGGAAGGACACTGCTGCCTCCAGACGTGAGCTGGCTCTCCACAGCCCTGCTCTGCCAAGCCAAAAAGCATGACAGGACCACAGGCAGGGATCTCCAGAACCATACTGCATAATGCAACTCTGAGAAGTAAAAGAAGAAAGCACTCCAGGAGTGAGTAAATTGTTTACCTCAAAACCCAAAGGTATTTGAAGTCTAATTTGAAGTTAGTTCAGAGGTAAAATGGAAAGGAAAACTGTTTATGGTTGGAAACCAGCAAACAGAAATTCTAGAAAAGAAAGCCACAAGTCCTTTCTCTGGTTGTTTCCTGACAAAAGTTAGGCTCAGGCTAGGGGCAGAACAGCTTGGAAGAAATACAGTCAGTTTTCACCCCTTTTGTTCATGATGATTTGTGGATGACCAGAGGAGCCAAAGCATTCCTTACAGCAGAAGTCATTGGGTGCAACTCTGCCATATAAGGACCCAATCCAGAGACCATCCTAATGCACAGCTGTGCACCATTATTTCTGAATCCACTATTTTTGCTTCTTCTTTGTTTTAAGACAACAGAAATGCTAATTTAGGTCAATAACCCAGATATGTTAGAACAAAGTCTTGACAGAACAAAATCTACCAGATACATGATTTCATGCAAATAGAATGATAAATCTGTGATAACATTCATCCATTTCCTTTCAGCTTCTTTAGCTTTTTAAGACACAAGCCTTTACCAACTTCTTGAACCAAATGTTACCTACCTACATTTAATTTTCAATGTCTCTCCAAGTTGCTTGAAGCCACAAACCATTTTAGTGGAAAACACCAACTAATAAATTTGAAGTCTGTACCAAACGTGTTGATGAAATGTGTGCAAGTACAAGCACACACAGTGTAAGGTACAACAACCTGTCCTGGACCATCCTTAGCACAGGATGCCTAGTGAAGAAGAGAAGTATCCCATGCTCCAGAGATGCCTTTTCCATATTGCATCAATATCCTGCTGATAACTAAAACCACACAGCCCTGATTCTAGGGCGGCACAGGGACTGCCTCTTCCGCGGGAGATTTTCACTTTACACATTTTCAGCCATCTAAATCCTATGATTTAGAAACTGTGAACTGGAAGGTTTAATTCTACACTATGGAGTAAAGCCAAGTAAACTGCTAAGGGCAGTCTAACCACCCACTAAACACCTCTGCCTGCTGCCACAGACACCATGGTAGCCCTCAGCAGCAGGATGGATACTCACAGTTTCAAGAGTAAACCCAGGAGGAACAAACCACTGCCTTAGCCACAATCCAAGCTGATCTTTTTTGGAGGGTTTTTTGCACACCCTGACCACATAACACTAACGTGAAATATTTTAACGTGTCAAGTGAAGAACAAACTTCACTTCTAAATGAGTAAGGTAAAAAAAGCCCTTAAGTTTTAGGTCTGGTGTTTTATCCTTTGCTTGGGCTAGGAAAAAAAAAATAAGTACACTACAGAGTATTTGGAGGTAGTGTTTTGAACATCACTTAGCAAGGATGGCTAATTCCACCTTTCCTTTCCCTCATGTTTAAGACCTGTCAACTGCACACACGTGAAAATATTTAGAAGGAATGCTGTTGACATCTGACAGAGGACACATCAGTACATACTGGACACTTTTTCCTCCAGCAATATTCCTTTCCTCTTAGCAACAAAAAGAAGAGCAAGGCTATTTCAGAGAGGAAAGAGTACAGATATGAAAAGTGAAAACAGCACTGCCCAGTGTCAGCAGATCCTTTAGACTGGATGATGAAAAATATAGATCTTAAACAGAAAACACAAGTTTTATAGTACAGCTCCAAGAGCAATGGCTGCCTTAGATCTCTACAGCACTGGCAATGTAGGAACCCCTAGCTGAGTTCGTTTGTGGACATCAACATAAAAAGTATGTTAAAAATAAACTTACAGCAAACCATTTAATTAGTGCATTTTATCTGCAGCTCTAATGAGCCTTTGATTTCAGGAATGGTTGCATGTGTCATAAATACTTATCCTGGGCATTGGAAATATCCATGGGGAAATAAAAGAAAGTTGTTATTTTTTCCAGTTTCTCTGATCCCAAAAGTTATAATACTGCATTTGTGTGACAGCTCTGAAAAAAAATAATTTTCTGGGTCCAAGCAAAATAATTCAAACATTCACTCTGCTAGTTTTAGAAATACTTTTTAAACAAAACCTTAGCATAAATTATAAAGAAAATCAGAGCTATGTTTCCCCCAATTTTCCTCCTCAGTCCCAGTGATCCATCTCTTCATTACATCTTGCTTCATCTTGTAACACTCTCCAGCCAGGACACATCTTCCTGCACTTAGGGTGAAATTTTTTTCTGTGCTGATTCCTGGGATGTTCATGCCAGCAGAACAGCACTACCCCTGTTCCATATTTATGATCACAGTTTAGTGACTCTGGCACCCAAGTTTTGGGTTGAGCTTCATTTTTTGGTTTTAATTTATGTACTAATTAAATGTGCTCCTGGAGTGTTATGGACTAGCTCAGCTTTATTTAGGTGATTTTCAAGAGGGACCTAAAATTCCCTAAGTGGGCTCATTTATTCAGCTGTCCTTCAGCCCTGTCCTGGAGACCATTAGAGCAATCTGCTAAAATTCTGAAATGCTGTGCAGCCTTTCAAAAGAACAGAAGAGGATTCAGGAGCTGCCCAAGACATGCAGGTGATGTGGACTGGGGCAGAGCCAAAAAATCCTTCTCCCAGGCATGCAGTGATAGGACAAGGGGGATTGGCTTTAAACTGAAGGAAGGCATGTTTAGATTAGATATTAGGAAGAAATTCCTGACTGTGAGGCACTGGAACAGGTCATCCAGAGAAGTTGTGGATGCTCCATCCCTGGAAGTGTTCAAGGACAGGTTGGATGGTGCTCAGAGCAATCTCATCTTGTAGGTATTCCTGCCCAAGGGAGATTGGAAGGAGATGATGTATAAGGGTCTCTTAAAACCCACACCATTTTATGATTATTAGAGAAATCAAATCTTTTTATGCCTTGTCCCTTTGAACTAACACCTAGGCAGCAAGGCTGCCTCTGTGTTTGTATCCCAAGAATTTTCTAACTTTGTTGCTAAATTTTATCTCAACTGACAAAATAACTCTTACAAGTAGTAAACCATTATATTCCTACAGCTTTTTACGAAGTAGGTGCCTAAGCAGTGGAAAAAGATTTCACAGAATAAAGCAGAAGATCAACTTTTCCATGGTATCAGAAATATTTTTTTGAAAGTCAGAGGATAATACTTCAATCAGAAAATGCCTTCTCAGACAACAGAAAAATTTATCTACAAGTTAAAAGTACATGGGAAATCAAGATACACCGCACTTGGAATTAGGTTTTTGAAGATAATTTTTACTACATACATGCATCAAATACTTTGGAAAAACAAAACACAAGTAGTATTTTGTTTACGTTTGTTAATTTTTTTCAGCATTTCCGTTAACATCGAGAAGTGCCAGAAGAAAATCTAGAAAAACTAGATACAGACACTGGTCAATATCAGAGGCAAAGGAGCACTAGGATTAGGAGAAAAGGAAAAAAATTAATTTTAAATCTTTCCGCAACTCTTCTTTGTAACTGGAATGAAGTGACTGACACTGCAAATGCACTGGTATTTTTTTCTCCTGTCCCACAGCTTGTACAAATTCAGAGGGAGTAAATAGAGCTACCAGCTAAAAATTACTTGTTGCTCCATTGCAAATGCCTTGGAATAGATACAAAGGTGTGGACCTAAAAGTCAGAATTTTTAGCAAGACTGACTGTTTTTACAACTTTACTGTCCTATCTATTCTGTGGATGTAACCTGTACAGCTAGATCCCTTTGTTAGCCAAAACCAGCAGAAATACCTGAAAGCACAGCGTGCTTCATCCAACTGGAATCACATTTTAGATTTACCACAATAATTTGTATTCTACAGGCTTGTATTTTCCCTTATGTGTCCCAGCTGCACAACAAGTAAGGGAAACACCTGCAAAGTAAACAAGAGTGAGTGAGGGGACAAGGATGAGCACCACTGCCCTCTCCAGAAAAGCCAGAAGCAGATGACAAGCCGACAATAGGCTGGGGTTAGCGGTCAGAAGAAAACAAGAGAGGGGAGGGAGAATTTATTTCTTGAGCTGCAGATTTCTACAAGTGTTAACTTGATTTTTAAATAAACTTTTTAATTATTATTTTTATGTGGCAGAGACTCAGGGGGCAGAGATTTAGCACTGTTGCATGTCAAGTCAGATAAACTAAGGTAACAGCACCTGCAAAAACACCAGGACATTCTGACCTGAAAGGTGTCACTTCTTACACTTGGGAATATTTTTTACTTATCACGTATTCCATTTAGGGATGTCACTGACCCCCTTTAGTACCTTAATATTAGCTCAGAATCTGCTTTTAAACAGGGGTTATGGATGGACCACTGGCACAAATCACATCAACGTTTGTCTTACACATTAAGGGCTTTTATCTTTCCTCATGCAAAATCAAGTGAAAAGGACAGAAAAAGCAATTCAGAAGATATGCAAGTAGAAATATGAACAAATACAAATTTGCATCTTAACAACTTTGAGATATTTGGCTCAGCATAACTGTTTGCATTTTTTGCTCTGTATAACTCCTTACTTTATATGCCTTACCCACTTGTTTAAAACCCATTATCAGATACAGAAAGGTAACTGGGGAAATATTTTATGAGGAATTAGATTTAACAATTCCAAAAACTTATTTCACAAGTTTTTATGTATCAATAACGTGTCTGGGACAAAATATAAAACAAATAAGTATTTTCTGTGTTATATGATGGCAAAAACCCTATGCAAGCAAACAAACAAATCAACCAAAACCCCCAGCTTCTTGTGATGAGAGAATTGGATATATAGATAGTGACACAGTCACCTTCATAGAAAATATATATGCAGTATGTATTATCTCTACAAATACTCATGCGTTATGTGCTGTCCATGCCAGGGCCTCTATGAAAAAAAAAAGGGGAGGGAAATTAGGAAGCATTTTAAAGTACAGCAGAAATTTAAAGGCAAAAGAAACCCTGTTTAAGAAGGGAGCAGAACCAAGCTATAGAAAGACAGCTTGACTAAACTGGGTGAATTTATATACTCTGAATATATAAATGTGCAAACAGTGTTATTCAGAGTGGGAAGATAAATTGTGGGAAGATAAGGAACTAACTATGCCTGCAATTTCCCCGCTTCTTTCTTAAAAGGTAAACTTTTGAAATAAAACTCTCACATGTTTGTTTCCACCTACAACGGAAAAGGATGCTTTTTGCTATGTTGCACCTTTTTCACTCTAAAAGAGAATGCAGAATGCAGCTCAGTACAAGAAACGTAAATTTATTATCAAATAAATTTAAAGAGCTATCCCTAACGTTCAAAAATTTCAGAAATACTCTTTTTACCTTATTGAAGCACTACAAAGAGACCCACAAAGTAGATCTTATCTGTTTTCATTCTGCTGTTTCTCATCAAATCTGTTTGCTTTATCAGATGAGCAAACCACAGGACATTTTCTATCTTATCTCTCATGATAAAGATTTCAGACATGGCATGAATTAATGTCAGCCTAAAAATTGCCCAGCTTCTAGTTAAGGAATATCACAGTTAAGTGAACTTATTACTATTAATAATAATAATAATAGTAATAAATTTTTGTCACTAAGTAAAATAATTAATCTACTTTTTATTTTGAAACAAGCAGTTATATACCTTCCCCTATAGGATATTTTCTAAGAAAGGTCTTGCTCAATAAGAAAAAAATAATCTTTAGAAAATACCCTAAGTAATCACCTGCTTGATGTAGAAATCCATGATCTATTACTTCAAAGATATATTTTGAAAGTTTCAATCAAGAGAATGGACTTTTACATCAGTGAATTTCCATGAATTTAACAAGTTTATATCTTTCTTTTCTAGTCTATAACTGGAAAAACCCCATTCCTAATATAGTTAAACCAACCTTCACATGTAAACGACTTGAAACCATGATGATTTTCTTAGCTTGCAAAAAAATTTCCTAGTTGTTCAGCTGCCTTAGAACAATATCATAACAGACTCAAGCTCTTTCTCTGTATGAAACAGTGGGATAATTTAACAAATCATGAAAATGGATGGTGGCTATAAAATGAAAAACACAACCTACTATGTATTTTCATATGAAGTAAGAAGCAGGATTTTGTAATGTTTGCCAAAGCAGCATCTGGTAAACTAATGACAAAATTGATAAGAGAAAAAGCCTTTTATGTCCAACTGTGAGAAGTAGGAAGCAAAACCAAGAAACAGCACACAAAAAGCTTTTTAAAAAATCTGCCTTTATAATCGCAGTAATCCTTTGAAATTTTATTGGGAGCTTTCTGTTTTCTTAAGGGCATTTTCATGTTATTTCAAATTCATTGATGAGGCATTTCATCTGTGTGCAATGCTCATACAAATGTGGAATAAAAGACAAAGGGAGGTGATTTTTATACGCAAATGACTCACTGACATGATAAAATTGCCAATTAATCAATATCTTTACAATGCCCCCATCTGGTGGCCAGGTGAGAGAGATATTTTCCTCACCCAGGTAAGAGATGCTGATGGGGCAGTATATGTGTGTGTATATATATATATATAGAGAGAGAGAGAGAGAGAGAGAGAGAGAGAGAGAGACAGAAGTGCCCTAATTCCCTATTTTTCTATCTGAAAGCCCTTTTAAAAGACGATTAAGCAAAGGGGTTTTTACAACTCAATCTACCTGTGAACCACCCAGTTCCTTCCCAAAACACTCACTCACTCCTATCCACCACGAGTGTCAAGAGGAGGTGGAAAATACCTTGTAGAATAGCTGCCCAGTATGGTTGGAGTGAGACAGCTTTCTTAGTATGGGACTGACCTGGCCCAAAAAGGGTTTAATCTTCCCATTCCCAGCAGAGTAAATCCCCCCCAAGGTGTGGCTGCCCTATTCTTCCATGGTTTGAAGTGTGACCAGGCAGAGACCAGTGTGATCTGCCTACCAGAGGTCTGACAGACAACAGCCTGCCCCACTCACTGGAAATAAAACATAATCCAGAGTGGGGAAACCTGATTTTTTTGAGGCTGGCAGACTATGTCTCAGGTCTCCAGTTCAAGTGAACTAAAGCTCCTGACACCAAGCTAGTGACTGGAAAGCCTCAGTAAAAGGATGATCACCAGTTTCATTTAATCAGTTAAATAAGCAAGGTCTGAGTGATCTTTCCTTGTGAATCTGAGTCATCAGGGAAACAAAACCAACATACCAATTCCAAAATCTTTAAAAAGTGGATTTGTTTTTAGTCATTTCAAGGGGATTAATTTTAGAGCTTTTCTGAAAGAAAGATAACTTTGTGGTCACATGTCAGCCAGCTCTAAAAAATCTAAACAGCAGTACAACTCTTATCATTGAAAAGACACAATGTATCAGCATCAACATTTCCTAAATTCCCAGTATTGTATATTTAACTAAAAAGACTTTCAATTTCCCAGTTCCTTTCACCTCCCATAGTTTCTTTTTTGTCTAACTTCTTTTGATAGTAGTTCAGAAACTCAAACTCAATGTTTATTTACATTTGACCATTCAAATATGGAGTCTAGATAAGTTGCAAACCTTCAAAAATAAGGAGCTCTTGCAGAATTGATTTTGCACTGGTTTCTGGTTCACAGTCTTTTTCAAGGCTCATAACGTTCTGAGACACATGGCATGAATAAAATCCCTTCCAACACTGCAAGTAAACAGAGGCTCCAGGCAGTGTCTGACCATGGATTAGATGTTTATTATACTAAAATAAATAAAATTACCTAGACTGCAAGGCTTCCAGCAAAAAGATGTTTTACCCATTCTCATGCTGTACTGATGCAACCCACCTGTCAGACTGAATAAATGAATGGAATTAAATCTGCTTTATTGCAGGAAGCAAACATGAAAAGAAAAGGTGGTGAGAAGTTACAATTATTCAGTCTGAAACTGTTTACTGTGTTTGGAAACTAAAACTGCAGCAAGGTAAAGGGACCTGGCAAGCAGAATTGATTAAGCTAATCTCTGCACTGTTCTCAATTCTAAAGTAAGGATAATAAGAAATGGAAACAACAGCAATAAACTATCAAGGAGGGATTAGTTATAGTACATATTGCTTTCACTGTATTAATGATAATTAGCTGTGTTTGTCTTCCATGATTTATGCTGTGTTTTGAGATGCTCTGATGTTGTTTGAGATGAAGTGCTGTTAATTTGAAGTTGGTTAAGTGCACGTACCAAGGTCAAAGCTCTGCCTCCCACCTTTTATACACATGAATTCTATGTAGTATTAAAAAAAAAAAAAAGTAGAGCCACAGGTCTCAAACATTGACACTGACCTTCACAGCACATGCTTAGCTACTAATAGAGTTTTAAGAACATTTTCTCCTAAGGGTTTTGTTTCCAGCATTTGTTCACAAACAAGCAAACAATTTATCTGCTATAATATCACTTTTCAGGACTCTGATAGCTTACTGTAGTATGGTGATAGTAAGCATATTACATTTCTAGTATTGTCTAGCATGAACAACCCTGGTTTCACATCTGAGAAATATTCCACCTCTAAATTGCCACTTAGTAAACTGGAAATATTAAAATAAGTCTTCTGGTTCATAGGAGAGAAAACATTATACAAATCCAACATATTTCTTCTATGGAAAGAAAAAAAAAAGCCAAAGAAACAACAACAACAAAAAAAAAATTATGCAAGTAGTTTAGGAAAAGTCCCCAGACAAGAAAAGTACACAAAGTAATTTCAAAGTCATGATCTTTGGCTAACCTATGTAAATCATTGCCTGAATCATAGTAAAAACATTAATTAAAATATAGACAAAATCTAGTGTTGTTCTTTCAGGAGATAACTGATTTGCTTTGTAAAAAAATATCACTGATTCATCAGCTTTTATTAGAACTGATATAATTCTCATAAGAAATACAATCATTCTGAAGAAAATGCATCAGTTTAATTTCAAATGGAGTTATTGTGTTTGTTTTTAAGAAAATTTATGTCTGTGGAAACTTTTAATTACTTGCTTCAAAACAAAAAAAAAAATATGCCAACTGTAGCAATTGCACAAGGAAATCCAGAGAGTTTCTCTCCACAAAGGCAGAAGAAATAACACAAAGCCACGTTGCCATGATGGAGAACCTGGTCGCAGTTACATCTCCAATCAGCCCAATGCTCTGCAGCACCAATTCCTGCTGAGAAGTCCAAGGCTAATCTCCAGCTTCAATATAAGATGCTGGTTCTCCCATGCTACCGGGTGCAACTTTAAATCCGAGGGAGGGTGACAGGATTAGACAATAAATTGGGTTGAATGGGAGCATCCGATCCAGTCTCCTACTCAAAGAAAAATCCACCACCACATTTGATTCACTGTTCAGGTCCATACACAATTATGGACTCTGGCTGTGCCAGGGATATTTATTTATCATTTTATCTCATGGGATATCCATCCAATCCATTCCATCAAGCGAGCGCTGTATCCTGGAGTTAATCTTA